>NC_056749.1:341239384-341289384 GCF_019279795.1 Protopterus annectens
AAACAATATGTGATACAGTACAGTATAAATACATCTAGAAATATGCAATAAATATTTTTGTAAGTAGTCACATATGCAATGACATGTGGATGTGCATGTATGTTTGTGTGCATGATACACATGTATAGTGATGCACATAAATATATACAAATGCAGAGGGGGTGTGTGCATGCATGTGTGTATTATTTGTCATCATCTTAATCAACCTTCTTTCTCCTACCTTCCACACGTCCCAAATATTTTTCACCACACTTATTAGGCTTAGCTGTCTGCAATGTTTGTTCCATTCCAAAATTAGTAGGTTTAGTATGTGTTCACACTATTTTAGGACAACAAAAAAGATGCAAATATAATTATTCCCCCCACCCTTTTCTTTTGTGAAGCCATAAAACATTCACTTGCTGATTCCGAGTAATTTGGAGAACAGTAACATCTTACAGAGCTGTGAGTTGTGCAAATATGGGTGCATATAATTTATTTATAATAAAGTTAACACAGTAGATTTAAGGATTATTAATGTATACATTCTACTCATTTTGTTTAATGTTTTATTTACTTACTGCCACACATCGGCTATGTGCTGCACATGCAATCATTGTCAATCTCTTTCTCAATTTTTTTTTTCTTTTTTATTGCTAAGCGCATTTATTACTTATTATCTTAGCCAGTATAGCCCGAGTCATGGCTGAAAAGGGTCCTGGAACCAGGTCACTTTCCTTGTTACTGAAGTATAAATAAATATGAAATAGAAAAAAAGGGGGGTGAGTATGACAGAAATAATTAAGGAACTAGTAAAGCATATTTTAATTCTGCATCATTCGTGAGAGAGAAATGAACTTCCCACTGATGGCATTGGGAAATAGCAGACTGAGTACAACTTGACATCTGTACATGATACAGCAAGTTTCATTTGCCCCAGTCTATGGTCTTGGGAGTGGAAGGGGCATTGAATTTTGACAAATTATCACTTAATAGGATGTAGCTTGCTTTGGAATAGTTCCTAACTGTCAAAGAGTTAGCTGAGCTTGCAGAGTTGATTATTATTTTGAAGACAGTTTTGTGGTCCAACCTCATCAGTGAGAAAATGATAATGGAAGGGGGCACTATTCCATATTGCCGAGTACCAGGTCCAGTATGCTTGCATCTCTGGTGAGGGTATGCATGATCTGGTCAAGGGTATTTGTGCTAATAAAGTCCAGCAGTTCTTGTGCCTGCAAGTGGGAGGCAGTGTATGTTCCCCAGTCTATAGAAGGGTAGTTAAAGTCTCCCATGAATATGGTATTTGGTTTAATGGCAAGTGTCTCCAAAAGGTCTTGGTATGAGTTACAAGATTCTTGGATATAGAGGGTGACCTACAGCTTGCTAGGATATGTTATGGGACTTTGTCTATGGTGATTTGCATGTGGATAACAGATTAAGACTCCTCCACCCTTTTTCGCGGTCTGAGCAGCTGATAGTCTAAATGCGTGGAAGGTTCTGAAGCCTTGTACTACCAGAGTACTTTCTGTGGATTTAACCCATGTTACAGTAACAGGACTTATGTCTGTACTCTACAGAGTGAGGCAAGCTTGTAAGGTGTCGAGTTTCTTGTTTAGTCTCTTAGCATTGAGCAGTAACACCTTTAGGTTTCTTTGGGTTTCATTTGCAATGTTGGTAGGTATGTCAATTTTACATTGTCTAAGGGGGAGTATAAAGTTTTAGCCAATATTCAGGAGCCTAGGGGGGACAGGTTCATAGGTTGGTTCGAGGCTATCGGCCCTAGGGCATATACAAGCCTAGTCATAACAATTCCCTGGATATTTATTCCCACGTTATTTACTTCCCTGGACCCCTGTCTAGCAGGGTGACTGACATGATCCCTGGGGTGAATTTCCTATCTGCCATCCAGTCGTCAAGGTTCTTTTTGAAGAGGGCCAAGGAGGTGCTCTGCTTGACATGTATGGGCAGTCTATTCCAGAGTATGGGGAGTCTCTGGGTCAGGAACCTAATCCCTCCAGCATGTTTTGCTCATTGTGATGACAAGATTTAGATCCCTGGAGCATGTGGCTCTGAGAGACTGGGATTTCTTTAAGTGGAGCATGTCCAACAGCTCAGGATTTGACATGGCCATGTATGTTAAGCAGTGATTGCCTCTGAGTAGACAATATGCCACAGAGTATAGCTGGAGTTTTTTTTAGACGGTCAGCATAGGGTATCTGCTTTAGGCCTGTGATTCTTTTAGTGAGCTATTTCTGTAGCCTTTCCAGCTGTTGCAGGTGTCTTGTGAAGTACATACCAAATGGGGCATTGTACTCTATAATGGGTCTAATGAGGGATGAGTACAGTGGGACAATGACCTCCTTTTTTCTGGATGAAAATCCCTTAGTGATGAGGTGTGCCACATAGAAGGATTTCCTGACTGTTGTGGCGATGTGGTTATCGAAGGTGAGACCACTGTCTACCTGTGTCCCTAAGTCTCTCATCACATTTTTGGTCTTTAGTGTACTGCCACCTATGTGGTAATTCATGGGTACATGATTTTTCCCAAAGGGGATAACTATACATTTCTTGGCATTAAGCTTGAGCCCATGGCTGACACCAAGCATCTGTTTCTGTAAGGCCCTTTTGTAGAATATCCACATCATTTGGGGATTCAATAATGGCTCCCAGTTTGCAGTCATCTGTGAACTTTGTTAGCCAGAGTCCCTTAGTATTGGCCTGTACTTCAGAGAAGTAGATGCCAAACAAGAGCGGTCCCAGGACTGAACCCTGAGGTACTCCACTTGTCTGGAGCTGGATTTGGAGTTGGCTACTTTTACAGTCTGGGTTCTGTCAGTAAGTCAATTGGCAACCCATCGAATGACGTAGGGATTTATGCCCAGCTTAGTAAGTTTAGCTATGATTCCAGAGTGGGGGATGGTGTCAAAGGCCTTGGCGAGGTCCAGATAGGCTGTGTGGACTGCCTTACCCTCGTCCACAGCTCTGGAGACTTATTCTAAGTCATCAATCAGGTTCTGGAGACAAGATCGGCCCTTCACGAACCCAAACTGGGTGGGGTCCAGTGTTTGAAGGTTGCCAATGTCTTTGCTTATAAATTTCATGATAATACATTCATGCCCTTGCAGATCAGGCTCATCAGACTGATGGGACGGTAGTTCCGGGATCCAAGGTGGATCCCCCCTTCTGGAGTGGGATAACTGTAGCTGTGCACCACTCAGTGGGCACGAAGCCTGAGGTGAGTCTATGATTAAACATGACACTTAGGCGAGGTGCCAGTTCATTTTGTAGTTCATGTAGTACTCAGCCCAGGATGTCATCTGGTCCCATGAATGCTGTATTCTTAGCTTTGGAGAGTGCTGTTTCTACCTGTGTGGCCGTGATTACTGTAATTTGGCAATCTTTTGGTACTGAGATGGGCCCTTTAGGGGGTGAGAGGGAGGTGAATTTGGCACTTAATCGATCTGCCAGGATATTGGCAATATCCTTGGGATCAGTATATTTAATGCCATTCTGTTGTAGCTCAGAGCATATCTGAGCATTGCCATTTAGATTCCTGACATAACTATAGAATGCCTCGTGGTTGTCTTTGGAATCTTTGGCAATTTTATCTTCGTAACTAGCTTTGGAGGATTTTATGAGGGATCTCAGCTTCTTACTGAGGCTGGTAAGGGAATTTTTTGCATCCTGGGATATTCCTCTTTTCTGCAACAGTTTCTTTCTTTTGTTATATAGTTTGTTTATGGCAGAGGACCACCACATTGGCATCCTTAGCAAGGCAATGTGATTTATTAAACATGTCCTTCCATGCCTTTAAATATGGACTACCCCTGAAAAGACACCAGAAACTAAGCCAATTATTGAAGTCAATCATCTTTTGTTCATACTGTGACGTTATCCTTGGTGAAGGTAGAATTCTGCTCATTGCATGGCATATGCCTGCCTGAGACACAAATTCAGCGAGATCAACTGTCTCTCTCTCTTCATATAGTGAAGTAGGTCTGAGGTCATTAACACTCACATAGACTGTGATAGAATCATACTGGTACCTGTAGTGTATTGACTTGAGTCTGTGTGTATCTTGGCAGATCCTGGCTCCAGATACACAAATAACCTTTATCATCTTCTTGTTCTGTCTGGTGAGTGGGGCATCTGAATGTCATATAATGGAGTCCCCTATGACAAGAGTCTTGGGTAATGTGTTTGCTTGCCTAATGGGCTTCACTGGGTGTAGGTGTATGTGTGGTGTTTGGTGTTTTTAGTGAATCCTTTACAGATTGCTGAAGATAGGCATTTCCATTTATAGGCTTAGAACATCTTTGAAGTTTGGGAAGATTGCTTTTAAGTACCTCGGCATAAGTTAGTCAGTGTGTGTGTGGTGGACACCGTGTGTGTTCTTGTCAATCTTGTTTGTATGCAATGAAATTGTGTATGTACATCTCTTGCATACTGTATTTTCTTCTTTAAGGATGAAATGGTTGTTCGCCATAACTCTCAACCTCTTAGTGCATGAAATTTGGACAAAGCCAAAAATAATTGGAGACAAGGGTTCAAAAAATATGTACATTTTTTAAATATTGCTCTTATAATCTTAGAACATTGATAGGATAACTGCTTTGCATTAGCATGCATTTTTCTGACTGAGATGAAGTATAAAACTCAAACATCCATCATTATTTAGTGACTTTAATCTTCAAAGATTTCCCAGAAAACCTCACATTTTTTGAGGAACAGACCAAAATATGAAGCAAAAATTTGGACAGTCTGTAAAAATCTGGACAGCTGAGAAGTTTGCATACATGAGATAATTACTACATTGTAGGTCATGAAGTGGATTATACAAAGGACTCCTTGAGTGGTCTCTGGGGTCTGGCTCTCAACTAGGTTAGATTTTGCTAAGATTTGATAGTAGTGCTGTTTCTTGTGTAAACTAGCTTCTCTATGTTTGTCTCCCTGCAATGGTTTTGTCTTAGCCAAACTACGTTACAGATTTTAAGTCAAGGGAAGTTTTTCAGATAAAATGTTTTTTTTTTCTAGGTGTTTGCATCTTAACAGGTCACTGCAAGCCTCTTGATGGAATAACACCAAGAAAGATTGCTTGTGAGTAAAATGCTACAACAAAAAAAACTTAATTTGACAAGACATTTTCAAGTATTAAGGACCTTTAGAATCATTTAAAGACAAAATCAAAAATGTAAAACAGCAGCACTCTAAACAGATAACTGAAGGGAACAACAAAAAATGTGTTATCTGCCAAAGATTGAGCAGGATTAACTCAGGAACGCCTCATATTGTAGTGAGGGCACCAAGCGGATGGGAGCTCTTGAGAAATTGGCAGGAGACAACATGTAGTAAAGGAGGTTTACTCAAGACCAATACTGGTTTGTTGGGTGGGCACTTAGCCAAAACAGAGAGAAAAAGTACTGAAACAAATCCTGCAGCAGAATTCACAATACCACCACTAGTGCAACCCCACCACAGACTACAGCAACAGAATACTGGAATGCAACGAGTTATATGCAGCTGTAAAAGCACTGAAGTAGAATTCATGTTTTAGCCACTACTGCAATCTAACCACAGACTAATAAATCAGACTGTGCATAAATTTACCAGTAATGTTGTAATAAATGACTAAACGAGGCTCAAATCTGTCAGTAGATCACAGTCATGCCACAACTCTAAAAAAAGCTGCAAGATTGACTGAAGCTCCAGACTATGTTCAAAATGCAAAAAAGCTACCTTTTAGATGTAATTCTACTTATGTAAGAAATGCAAATGGATAACTTTTTTGCTAAAACATGGACAAACAAGCAGTGAAGTACAAAAAGTGCCACACACAGGTCACCATAAGTGCAACTTAAAACATTTAAGAAAACTTTAAAAAAAAAAAAAAACTTTTTTCTTCTCTTTTGATGAAAACGTGCATCTCATATCTCTGAGAGTCTTGAGCAAAAGACCCTGGGTGGATGTTGCTCTGTGCTAAATATAGCAGACTTGCCAGAGAGGGATCCAATCAAATAAAGTAAATACCAGAGTTCAAGTCCTGTAATTAAAATTTCAGATTTTTTTTTATTAAATGTCTCAGTGGGAGTAAGGCATACTCAAAGATCAGGGGGGGAAAGGTAGTAAGGTGAGCAAAATGGTACTAGAATGCAACTTTAAGCAGGTATATACCATTAAAAAGTACTGAAAAATTAATTCTGGAGCAGAATTCACAATATTGCCACTACTGCAATCCCACCACAAACTAAGGCACCAGATTATGCAGAAATTTACCATGATGCTGTAATAAATTACTAAAAAAGAGGTTCAAATCTGGCAGATCATCACAATCTTGCTACAACTGTGAAAGAAGCTACAAGACTGAGGGGGGCCCCAGACTGGGCTCAAAATAAAATGTCTTTTACACATAATTCCTCTTATGGAAACAGAACAGCAGTATAACGTATAAACAATGTTAAAATCTTTCAGTAATACACAAGCTTCACTCAACTATGGATGAAGCTACAAGACTAATGTCCCAGAACAAATTCAAAAATGCAAACAGATCTGCTTTTTGTTCAGGATTTAGCCAAAAAAAGTTAAGTACAAAAATAGTACCACCACAGAGGTAACCATAAGTGCATCATTTAAATAAAAGTTTTTTTAGTTCCTTTTTGATGAAAATATTGTATCTCACACCACAGTCTTGAACAAAAGACTTCTCAGACTACTAAAAAAATTACCCAATGACCTCTGGAGTTCAGGTTCTTCCATTCACTTCCTGTATTGATGTCATCCTGACTTCCCACTACTAGCCACATTATTTCAAGGGAATCTTACTTTGCCTTCAGTCACTTCTTTTAAAAATTAGAAAATGTGCACATGTTCAGACACAGAGAGACTGAGAACTGAGATAAATTTTAACACCCAAATTCCTTCCTCATGATGTTCATCACTAGTTAGCCAAGATGACTATTAGAATTCATGCTTATTTGACTCTGGAGACCACCCGTGTTTCTCCAACTCCCTATTAGTCTTTCTATCCAACTTTACTTGAATGGAATGTCTGGGGATGAGATGTAGAGTCCCAAAGATGAAGACTTTTCTTTTGGGAAGGAGAACCCATCTAAAATCCTATCATCAGAGATATGAATGCCCAAGAATCAGATGTTGGTCCCCTGGGTGTCAGAGACAACTCTGTTCATACTCAAAGGTCTAAGTATATTTTAGCTTTACACAAAGATCTGCACTTAGTGCAACGCAGCACTAAAAAGCTTCATGCCTAGTAAACTTGAAGAAAAGAAGGGAGAATTGTACCATGTTGTATAAAAATAAGGGAAAATAGAACCATGATGTTGCATGCTCTGACCAGATTTCCCTCCCTGAGTGTTATTTTGTAGACTATGATGATTTTTTTTTAAATAGTACTAGGATGATAAGTATTTAGCTTCTGGTTCCTCTTTATAGAACATGTATTTTAGAGAACTACTATTTATATGAAGGACCGTTTAAGCTAGTTTTCAAATGTATTAAGTAATATCGTATGTTTTTCAAACTATTTTCAGCAATGAAGCTTTTTTTCTAACCTCATTTTTCACTGTCTGATCATTACGTTCCTTTCTGACTTATCTCAAATTAAACAGCAATTTCTAACCTGCTACACTCTTTAAAAAAAGCTAATTTTATTTTTATGACTCATGCTGTTGATTTCTGCTTCTTCTTAGAGCTGTCATAGGCTATATCACTGCTGGAGGCATTCTTACCTCTGTTTTTGCTTCACAATTACCTTAGCAAGAGTGCAGAAAATAGGAGACTATGCTATTTAACTGTAACAAGCTTTTACTTTAAGGATTTATATTAATATACTTGTTTCTATGTAAACCTCTATGTCATTGGCATCTTTTGCCAAAATGAAATGAGAGTACTTTTTAGTTTATCATGATAAAATATGCCTGTGGATACCAAGAATCAAACCTAGCAAAACAAAATGGCCATTACTATTTATAGCTTTAGTCTACGAAGCCAGTCTGTTTCTCAGTGTTACACAAGGTAGACATTTTTAATATCGTTCCTAAATTTCTTTTTATGACAAAGACAGTTAGGTCAGCTGGATGTCTTTCTTCTTCTTAGCAGTGTCTCATGGGTGGCCAAATGACATTCAGATTTTCATGTAATTTTAGTTCAGTTTGAGTACATAAGGCTTATTCACTGTGGCCATGGCAGAATGGCATAGTTGTAATAGTAATTTAAAGTCAGTCCCATCTGAATAATTCCAGTGGCTTTCTGATGATACTGTACAAAATGAGGACAGGAGGAGATTTAGGCTGTCTTCATGACCAAACCTGGTAATAAGAAAATCAGGATTTTTCATTTAATTGGGATCTACTTAAAAGAGGCTCAACCTTTACAAATTTGGAATCAGGACTGGAAATATAATTAGTTGATTATTACATTTCATAGATTTTGGGGGAGGGGTGTGTTTCTGTTCCTAGCCAAGTTTTCCTGAAAGGATAATGATGTCCTGTATCTGAATAGCACATTGAGTGGCAAGCATTTATCAACTACCTCTGTCCATCAGGGACACGTGTGCCACGCCCGGTGTAAATTTGCTATTCCCCATCCACTGGTCTAGGCTGCACTTAAACTGGGTAGCAGATGAATTCAGCTTCACATGGATGGTAAGCCTGTTCCCTAGGAGGGTAGTTTCTGGGACACACATCTGTCTCTTAAGCAAGTTCTGTTTAAGTCACAGACAGAATTCATACTTAATTATTACAGTAGGTCTTTACATTGTATAAAGTCAATCTTAGAAGAAGTCAGCTCCACTGACATAGATGGACAAAGACTTGGCTATGTGCCAGGTGACCCATTAGTGACTGAAGCACCTGACTGCTGAGGAGGATGGAAGCGAGTATCCATTGCAGGCTCATAGCTGCTGAAGGATGCAAGGCAACTGTGGCTGCCATTCTGGTAATACCTAGTGGTAATATTAGGTGTTGCACCCATGGAGCATGAGCCTATGAGCAGGCAGCACACAGCTGTGCTCAGAGATCCCCCACAGGGGATGGTTGTGCTCAATATGGGAGAGATATGACATTCTGCAGGTCCAGCAAGCTAGCCTGGTGATGGCCGGCTCTTGTCCCATAGAACAAATGGGACAACTGGGTGCAGGTAGAGTAACCATCAGTAAAGCAAGTATGTCAGTAGGAAGTATACAAAATGAACTCACTTAAGATAGTCAGAAGTACTGTGATCTTTGGTACTTCAGAAATCATATATGAACTAAATAAAAGGAAGAACATGAGTGCAATTTGTCCAGTGAAAAGATACAAGTGCATGACATTAGTATAATTCATGAACAGTAATTGTTCTACCAGTAAACTTGATATCCTGTTTATCAAATTCAAGCAATTTGTAACTGTATAAGGTAGGCTCAATGACAGTACTAAAAGAACAGAAAAACTTTTTAAAGGCCTGTAAAGTTACCCCTTTCTAAAAGTGGGAGTTTACTCATTGCCACTCCCGTGGGGGAACAGACTAAGACTTTACCGCTCACCTATTTGGTGAAGGGGGGAGCACTGTGACCACTGACAGATGGCAATGGTTGTATTTATTCCCTTTGAGACATTTGTGAATCCTGACACAAAAGGGCAGTTACCAGCTCTATTTTAAGACTATTCCAAGTAAACAGAGAAAGGAACGTCTTCGATCATTTTGTGAAAAAGGTCTATATATTTCTACCACTCTAAGTGACAGGGTCATAAATTACCATACCCATATAAAACAGTACCAGTCTGATATTTTATTTATTTACTGACATTTGATGACCGGGAAAGTCCACTGGATCAGTGAACCATTTTCAGTTGAGGCCCAGAGAGAAAAGCTCCAATTACAGTTACAAATAAAAAGGTTTTAACATTGTAGCAGCAAGTATGTACAGCATTTAAAAGGAAGCTGCAGTACGGTTACAATGAAAACAATACAGAAAGTTATATAAGTTGCAAACAGTTGCAAAAATTAGTGAGACAATCAACTATATATAAAAAAAACATCAGTTACAGAAGGTTTATACAGAATATTTATATATATATATATATATATATATATATATATATATATATATATATATATATATATATATACACACACTTTTTGCAGTTAGGCAATCATAACAGCAAGGTTCTTCTATTAAGCTACTGAAGTAGTCCAAGTAGCTTATAAAGGAGTAAGACAGGAACTAAACAATGAAACAGGAAAATTGGGGATGACAAGTTAAGGAAGAATTATTAGGCAGTTTCTAGTGAAAGTAATGTATTTTGAAAGCAAGTCAAAATCGCTGGAGCCATGTCAGACTCAAAGCCAGTCACAAGTGGTGTCCCACAGGGCTCTGTCCTGGGACCCCTCTTGTTCGGCATTTATTTCTCAGATGTGAAAGCAAACATGGGAGGGTTATGGCTGACAAAGTTCGCAGATGAGTACAAACTAGGCGCCATAGTCGATACACCAGCTGACACATACATCCTACAGAAAGGCCTCACTGAAATGGACAACTGGTGCCAGAGTCATGGCCTTAAACTAAATGCCAAAAAATGTATAGTCATCCCCTTTGGGAAAAACAAAGTACCCACAAATTATCACATAGACAGTAACCCACTGAGTACGGAAAAAGTAATCAGAGACCTGGGGACCCAAGTCGATCGTGACCTCTCATTTGACACCCACGCTGCCAAAGTGGTTAGAAAGACTTTCTACCTTGCCCACCTCATCATGAAGGGATTCACATCCAGATCAAAGGAGGTCATTGTACCCCTATACTCCTCCCTTATCAGGCCCATGATTGAGTACAATGCCCCATTTGGTATGTACCTCACCTGGCACTTGCAACAGCTAGAGAGACCCCAAAAGTACCTCACCAAGTGGATCAAGGGTCTCCAACATATGTCATATGCTGCCAGACTAAAGAAACTCCAGCTCTATTCAGTAGCATACCGCTTGCTCAGAGGTGATCTGTGCCTGACGTACAAGGCCATGTCCAATCAGGAATTGATGGACATGCTCCACCTCAAAAAATCCAAATCCATCAGAACCACGAGAGCTAAAGATTTAAACCTCAGCACAAATATGAATAGGACATGCTGGAGGGACAGATTCATAACTCAGAGGCTTCCCATACTCTGGAACAGAATCTCAGTTCATGTTAGGCAGAGCCCCTCACTGACTCTCTTCAAGAGAAATCTTGACGAGTGGATGGGAGATCGTAGGTTTACCCCAGGGGTCATCTCTGTGTCACTACTAGACAGAGGCACAGTAAACTAATTCTATTATGTAAGGGGGTCTTCACTGTGTCACTACTAGACAGAGGCACAGTATTCTAAATCTATTCAGTACACTTTTGTACCATTACATGGGGTGGCGAAAGCCACATCACTATGGCTAGGCTTATAAATGCCCCAGGGCAGATAGCCTAGTACCAAACTATGAAACTATGTTGCATAAGTCTCCATAAAAAAGGACCTACAACTGTACACAAACTGCAGATAAAGCTATTTCATACATGGTTAAGTATAGTTATAATGTTGGTAATGCCCGATTTCAAGGGCTCCTCATAAAAAATTAAGGCTGCAGCAGCAAACACCACAACACTGAAATTATAAATGTTGACTCCCCAAAGGGGCAAAGTTTCTATGCAGAAGGTCTGTGTGCCCTGCAACTCCATGTGGGATGTTCAGCACTTCCCCAATCCAAAATATTCCAATTCCAAAGTTACTTTACGTCTATGTAGAGTAAGAATGAATATTTGCAAACTCTGGAATTTAACACCAGCAACCAACAAGTCTAGGCATTACAAATATAGCCTCTTATGCAATAACATGCACCCACTTTCAAACAACATGGTTAAGGCTCTTATACATAACACAAGCAAAAAATTATAATTCAAAGTGAAAAGGGATGATGATGAAACGGGCGAAGCTCAAGAAACAAGAAGAGACTGGGATTTTGGATGCAGACCTTTAAAAAGAACAATAGTCATACAGAATATTATATTCATAAAATAGCAGAAAGGATTCTAATAACTAAGTCAACACAGGAATGGAGAAAGGAGATTCTTCCAATAGGGATGACTGCAATTAGAGATACAGACAATAGCCAAGAGGGGCCTGGAATTTAATGGAGAAAACTGACAAAGGAACCAAAGCATTGGGAGCCAATAAATATAGAAAGAAAAGTAATAGAATGGGAATACGCCAATAATTTATTTGGACTGCAGGTTAGAGATTGACTTCCCTATTAAGGATTCATATCAGAGTACAGGGAAAAAGAAAGACATAGGGGAGTCCTAAATGGAAGACCAGCGCTGGTAGAGTTTTTAGTCGAATCAAGAACAGACACTGTGGTTAGAAAAGGAATAATTAGTACAGCATATAAAACATTGCATGATAACTATAAGAAACAATCAAAAGAGATTAGAAAGGATTGAAAAGAGACTGGATAAGCAATTCACAAAAACAATGGGGGGATATATGTATATCTTCCAGATATCCAAAAAAGTCTACAAGATTTAGGATCTTTGCTTGGAAGTGTTTACATAGGTATTTTTATACCCCAAGCAGACTCCAAAGAAATTTTCTTCAGGTAGTCAGCAAATGTTGGAGGTGTGATGGTGAAGAAAGAGATAACTGGGAACATTTTCTGGGAATATAATGAGTTGGTGGACTTCAAAGATTCCCTGCAGACTGCTTTGTCAGAGATACTGGATGAGCAAAACTGGCTTAAGTAAGGAAATTATTTTTTTGAGCTATGATACTGAATCAGAATTGCCTAAACACAGTAAGGCCTTGCTCAGTCTAGTTATGGTGGCCCCCCAAAAAGCAATTACTAGAAAATGTAAATCAAAATCTAAGCTGACTTTACTCAAAGTAGCAAATATAGTAACACAGATAAAACAACTGGAATTGGGATCTTTGGAAAAGGGTAGGAGCAAGTTACATAGGAAAAAAAATGCAATTGTGAGAGCAATACATGCAAAGGAGGAACAAGGTTTAAAAGAATGCATAATTTGAATGAGCTATGTAATATTTGACTGACAATGACTGGATAGATTATAAGAGAAGTATAATGTTTGCAACTATAATTGTGTCAACGTGGTTTGTAATGTATAATGTTTGCAACCAGAATTGTCCGGGGATGTTTTTTTTCATTTATATAAATTTAACATTGCCTATGTCGTATGTGATAATTTAATAAAGAGGTTTCTTTAAAATCAGATCTGCAATCTCTGTTTTTAAACTTCAGACATATGAAACACAGTGATGCATATAAGCAGCTCCTATAATGCTTTGTATATGTATCCCCAGTGTTTTGTGCTTCCCCATCACAGTTATGTCCAAGTACAGCACAAGTAGTTATCCCTGGTATTTAATATTTCCCCTCCGGAAACACAGAACCTCAAATACATCCAACTGAACAAAATTGCATTTGAATGCTTATTTTAGTGGTTATTTTACCAAATATGCCAGAAATAGTCGGGACATCCCTTAACACTGAATTTAAACTAAGTATATAAAACATCTGTAAATCTTCTGTATTACCACCATCCATGTGTACTTAATATGAATCTAAACCAGATATTAGAAGCAAGCCAGCTCATGGAGAGGCTTAGCCTACTCTCTTGCTTCTGTACAGGAAGAAGGGTAAGGAGCATGTGTCCGGGCATGCTCTGTGTGGTCAAATTCCCAGGGTTAACTGTACACACAAAGTAAGGCCATTGATCATGGGCCTGATTCCAAAAGACTGGCTCTCAGTGCAAGTGACCACTTATACTGAGAGCAAGTCTTTTGGAATCTGGATCCTGGTATAAGCATGTTAATAGATAGATCTTACACCAAAGTAAATCACTTACTGAGACAAGCCTTTCAGGATCAGGGCAGAATTACACTAAGAGCAACTCTTTTGGAATCTGGTCCTACATCACGCTGAGACATGAATATACATTACATTACCTCACTGCACTCCTAAACACTTGGTGACTTCAAGCATACATAGGGTGTGGTAGGGGGTATATATTATATAGTCAAACAAGCAGAATTTCGACTAACCTTTAATCGACACACGTGTCAAAGCTGCATTTCAGCGAACAGCCAAATCATCGATTTCTTTCTAAGAGAAAGAAATTGGTTGGCTGTTCTTTTAAATCTTCCTTTTTCACGACTGTAGTGTGATCTCAGAGTTAGTATATTTAGTTAGGGGGGTATGAGAGTGTTTGTTTTAATGTGGTGTGTGTGGTTCGCCTATTGATTTCTTTCTCTTGGAAAGAAATCGATGATTTGGCCATTCGAGGACGTGCTGCTTCGACATGTGTGTTGATTAAAGGTTAGTTGACATTCTGCTTGTTCGACTATGTAATATTGACCCTGTGGTAGGACAAGAACACAAAAAATCTGATCTCCTAAGGGACAGGTGGTGGGTTCTGCACCCACTGTGCTCAACTTTCCTCCTGTGGAACAAATGGGTCATACTGCTCTTATCTCAGGGAATGAATGAGTTTACTGAATGACTAAAAAGGATGGGCTAAATGGTCAAAAATGAGTTAGGACAAAAAAAAATAAGAAAAAAATATACTGGTATCAGAAACAGTAAATTTTAATTCAATGCAGCTTCTCATGGGTTACACAAAATTAAACGTTAACATAATATATTTTGATTATATCAGATAAGAATGATCATGAAATACAATAATCTCTTATACTTAATTCTTTTTTAAAAGTACAAATATGCATTAATTTTAACAGCCATTAAACCAGAGATCATTAAAATGCTGTTACTGATTTCTGCTCACAATAATTTCTTTTTTCCACTGGTAATACAAATGAAGAATCACAATAATCCATTACAGGTAGATGTCAGTTATGGTGGGATATGATCAACTTTGCAGAACGTTTTTGATCATCTGACATTCAACTTCATTATCACATCACACTGTAGCTATATAAATGAATCATAACCATCAGCTCTGGCCTTGCTTAACTGTTACATTAGCAAAATTTTGGAGTGATGTGCAACCTTGTTTGTGGAGACAAATTGATCACGTGGATCCTATGTATTACAACCAAATAAGTCACAATACAGAAACTGGGTAAACTGACCCTAATGTTACAGTTTGCCTATCCAGAGCTGCCAGGCCCATTTTATATACATATATATATATATATATATATATATATATATATATATATATATATATATGTGTGTGTGTGTGTGTGTGCGGGTTTTATTTTACTTTTCAGAGTTTCCTGTGGACAACAGCTAACATTTATCTTTCTGTTGAAACCCATAAGCACTGCACTCAGTAATATACCTCCTTCAATTTGCTGCACCCACGCTCAGACTCCAGTGCTTATAAATAAGGAGATTAAAGTAGTTATTGCCTTTGCATCACTACCACCAGCACTGGCATACCCTACATATTTAAGTTCAAAGATATTTTCATTATTAATTAGCTTAAGGAAGATATGGAGAAATAATCGTGATATTGCGAAAGTGAATGAATATTTTAGGGAAATGTCACACCAATAAGATGAAGATGGAATTGGAGAGAGATGAACTGAATATATTGGTACAAAAAAGTAACATGTAGGTTGATGTTTTCTGGATTTGCGAGAATAGTTAGATAGATGCATAGTTTAATTGTTAAATAAAGATCTAGGTAGCATATACCAATTTCATGCAAGTTACAGTATCTTTTTTGAATTCAGACACGGCCCCACTGCTGTGCTTTTGCACAAAGACAAGCAGCACTGCGGTGGACTGTCCCAACACCATGCTGCATGCCAATGAGTCAGGCCGGGGTAGAAACATATGCTAATCAGCATGTGCTCTCCCTGCAAAACTACCTGTGGTAAAACATTTACACTGCTGAGTGATTCAGAGAATCGTTCAGCTGCGTAGAGTAGCACAGCCACTCCTGGATATTCTCAGTAACAAACATGGTCAAAAATGTGTGTTCGTCCACTGCAGTACAGGTAACAGTTAGGGAGTTTAGTGGTTAGGTAGCATCAAGGGGTGCATGAGTGAGTCAATGTGAGGGGCTTAGATACTATATGCCAATTTCATAAAAATTACATTACTTTGTTGAATTCAGAGACAGCCCAACCGCAGTGTTTTTGCACAAAGGCAAGTAGCACCGCAGTGGGCAGTCTCCATGTCATGCTGCATGCTAATGAGTTAAGCCAGGTCGACACATACACTAATAAGCCATGTGTTCCCCCATAGAACTGTTTGTGGTAACCCATTTACCCAGCTGAGACATTTAGAAAATCATCTGGCTGCACAGATTAGCACAGACACTCCTGGCCACTTGTGATAATGAACACGGCCAAAATGGTAGAGATAATATCCAGAAAGTTTAGTGGTCAGGCAGTTTTAGGGTGTGTGTGAGTGCATATGAGGGACTGTCTGCATTTGCGCATGTGCACACACATCTGCCAGAACCAGCAGGGAAGTCAGTGAGGAGCTACCATAGGAAGATAGGGGGTGCAGGTGTGTGTATGTGTGAATGTATCAGTGTGTTTGTGAGTGCCATAGAGTATAGTGTGTGTGTGTGTGTGTGTGTGTGTGTGTGTGTGTGTGTGTGTAAGGAATGTGTGTGTGAGAGGTAGGGTTAAGATGGCTGTCATGTTTCCACACACCCCTAGACTAACAAGCAAAGCCTGCAGCACTGGGTCAGGGATCCACTAGACACCAGGGAGAATGACAGTTGCATGGATTTCGAGGACCAGTAGCCATCAGGTACAACTAATATGTGGGATTGGGGCACTTACCAGTACTGGGGATCAGGACGGGAACACTAGACACCAAGAAGAAATCTTCCTTTTGCACCTTAATGGTGCTTACACTTACCGGGGATCTGCAGGTAAAACACTAGACACCATGGATAACTACTCATGTTGTAATGGCACTTACACATAACTGGGATGGGGGCAACACTAGACACCAGAGATACTATATACATTGTGCCTTAAAGGCATTAAATTAAAAAAATAATTAAAAATGTAATACAGTGAACCAATGAACACTAGGAATAATATGTAAGCAGTGTGTAAATAAAGGCACTAAAAGGGAATCGTGGGATCATACGAGTTTACTAGGCTATTGACCCGGAGGTCATTTCAAGCCTAGCCATTTCATCCTAATGTAATACCATAGATATGCTAGTCAGTACCCAGGACTGCATTTAGTAATGATTGCCCATGTCCAGGATGGTTGTGGGTGCTATCCCTGGTAAGAATTTACGGTGCCCCATTCTCTCATCCAGGTTCCTTTTGAACAGTGCCATAGAGGTGCTCTGCTTCACATGAACTGGTAGCTTATGCCAAAGACACCCCCAGTCACTGAATGACAAATCTGTCCCTCCAGCATGTCATTTAAGTCACAGGGCATATTTAGTCCCCTGGAATGGGTAGCACTAGTACCGTTTAATTTACTGATGTGCAGCAAGTTCATTAGATTTGAGTCTGAGACTGCTCTCTAAGCTAGGCATAAGTCTGCCCTAAGAAGTCTATATGATACAGACTATAGTGAAATAGACTTTAGTTGGTCTGTGTAAGGCACATGCTGGTGTCCCTTGATCTTTGTTACAAATCTCTGAGGTCTCTCCAATTGCTGCAGGTGCTTTGTATGTTACATGCCGAACAGGGTGTTACACTCAATTATTGGCTTGATTAATGCCGAGTATAGGGGGGGTTATAACATTTGCTCTCAAGGTGATGCCTTTACTAATCAAGTGTGCTACATAGAAATTCTTCCTTACTACAACAGACACATGGTGGTCCAAGTTAAGATCACAGACATCTTGTGATCCCAGATCCCTTACCACTTCAAAGGTACTTAGGGTATCATTGTATATTTGATATTGTTAAGGGCACCGTTTTTGCTAAAGGAATGATGATGCATTTCTTTGCATTCAGTTTGAGTGTGTGACTGAGACACTAGTCACTGGTCTGTGTAAGACTGGTCTGTATACTTCCTGGAGTATACTGGCATCATTTGATGATTCAATAATTGCACCTAGTTTGCAGTCGTCTGAAAACTTGGTCAGCCACAACCCCTTAGTTTTGATCTGAACTTGTGAGACATATATACCAAACAGAAAGGAGCCCAGCACTGACCCTTGTGGCACCCCACTGGTGACAGCTGGTTGATGTGAAGTCACCCACTTTGGTAGTGTGTGTCCGGTTTATGAGACAGTTGGCAACCCATCTTACAACAAGGGGGTTTACATTCAGTTTGCTAAGTTTACTGGTAATACCAGTGTTGGATTGTGTTGAAAGCCTTTGCCAAGTCAAGGTATGCTGTGTGCACAGATTTGCCCTAGTCAATGGCACTGGTCACATTTTCTAAGAAATCCACACATTTAACAGGCAGGCTTTGCCCTTGATGAAGCAGAATTGGCTTGGATCCATGGTTTGTAGGTTGTGTATGTGTTTATTTAGGAGGTCCATAATGATATGATTTATGGCCTTACAGATGATGCTGGTCAGGTTTATGGGTCTGTAATTCCCTGGGTCTGTTGCCAGGCCACCCTTATGGACAGAATAATTGTTGCTGTTCTCCATTCCACAGAAAGAAAGCCTGTGGTTAGGCTATGATTGAAAAGGGTACTTAATGGTGATGCTAGTTCATGTTTTAGCCTGTTTAGAAGACAGCCTGAGATGCCATCTGGTCCTACAGATGCTTTCTTTTTTGACTTGGACAAGGCTTTAATGACCTGCTCTTTAGATATGTAGGATGGGGGGGGGGGGGTGGAAGTTTGAGGCAAGGTTTGTGATAAGTTTGGAAGGGATAAGGGAATGAAATTTTCTCCACACCTATCCACTAGCAGGTTTGCTATCTCTGTGGGTCAGTGTGTGTGATACCATTCATCACTAGTTCTGCACATGCTTGGGTCCTACCTTTTATGCCACATACATAGCTGCAAAGGCCTTATGGTTATCCTTCGCTGTGCTTTCTAAGTTATTCCTCAATGATGTCCTTAGAGGATTGGACATGTTGTCTTATTTGCCTGTTGAGGCTGAGGAGGGTGCCTTTCCATTATTGGGGCATTGCCTTTGTTTGCTTGGACAGCAACATTTTGCATTTGTTGTAGTTTGTTGATGCTGGATGTCCATCATGGCGGCTTGTTTTTAGTTGGGTCTCTGTTTTTGATTTTTTCTGGTACAGCTGAGACTATACACTTAAGCAAGTCATTGTGCAAGGTTTTAGTGTAAGCTTCGGTGTTACCTCTTCCAGCTGGGGATAGGGCTTGGAATACATTTATACCTTTGCCTAGGAGGGTGTAGTTTGCCTTGGTGAAGTTATTTAGTCTGACTTCACCTTTTGCAAACTCTGGTGTTAGTACCAGCTCAATGGTGACTGATTTGTGGTCAGATTTAACTAATGAGGGTCCAACAGTTGTGGCAGTGTCATGTTAGTGAGGACCACATCTGCTATGTTTGGTATGTTTGTTCCTTTTCTCGCGTTATGAGCAATTTGTTCCAATCTCCAGGGCATTTGAGTTAAAGTCAAGAAACTTTTGCACTAGTGAGTTAGGACCAGCATAGGTTTCCCAGCTGATGGTGGCATAACTGAAGTCTCCATAACCAGAAAGTTTGGGAATATTTGGATTGACTCCAGATTGGTCAAGTAGACTGTGTGTGCGTCATGACCCCTGGAGGGGGATCTATAACTGGCTATGACTTGAATGGGGGGGGGGGGGTCTTACCCACAGTAAACTGAACTTGGAGTAACTCCATTGAGTTGCACTGTCTAACTAGACTGGAGGTGAATTTATCTCTAATATAGATAGAAACACCACCTCCTGTGGTTCTCACACATTCATTTTGTGGTCTGAAGGTGTGAAAGGCATTGTAGCCTTGCAAGGCCAGGGTACTCTCTGAGGCCTTGAATCAGGTTTCTGTGACTGCACAGACATCTACATTTTCCAGTGACAGAAGTTCTTTCCAGGGTGTGCAGGTTTTGGTTTAAGTTACTAGCATTCAGGAGCATGACCATTATTTTATGATTGGCAAATTTCACATCTCTAAGTTTGTTTGAGACCTTGCCTAAAAAAGGCACTATGGGGGAGGCAAAAGCCTTTGCTATCAACTGAAAGCCTAGTGGTGTCAGCTGCAAATAGTCTCTGGCAAAGCAGTGAGGTTTTTTGACCATGACCTCCCAAGGCTGAAAGAAACTAAATCCCTTTTGAATGACACCAAAAACTAAGCTAATTATTGAAATCGATCTTTTTTTTTGTTTATACTGTGGAATCATTCTAGGTGAGGGTAGTTTGCTGCCCAAGGCCAGGGACATACCTACCTGGGACACATACTCAGAGAGCTCAATCATGCCTCTCTTCATATAGTCCATTGAGGTAAGTCTCAGGTCATTCACTCCAACATGAACTATGACAGAGTCATAATAGTACTTGTTACTGAGAGACCTAAGTGCATGTCTGATCTGAAGAATCCTGGCACCAAACAGGCAGCTAACAATGACTTTCTCCTTGTCCATGCTGGTGAGTGGGACATCCATGTGTCTCCAGCAGCGGCCTTAGGTCAACTGGTGCCTTAGGCAAAAGGGCACCATGGCACCCCCCACCACACCATCAGGTGCCCCCATCCTGGTCTACCTACACCAAATAAACACTGAAAAAGCACCCCTGCTAGAGTGGCGTCCTAGGCAGCCGCCTAGTTGGCCTATGCCTAAGGCTGGCTATGTGTCTCACACTATGAAGTTTCCAATGACAAGAAAATTTGATTTTGGAGCGTTACGCCTTACAGACTTGGTAAGTGAGACATTGGTATTACTATGCATCATCATGGGTGGTGTGGGAACTGTTGTAGTTGTAGCAGTCTTATGTTGTGGAGGTCTCTAGAGTTTCGGTAAGTTTTTTGAGAGAACTTCCACTTATGTTGATTTTTGTGTTTGATGCATACTATGTACATGAGTAGTGATGGGTGGATTAACTTCTTCAGTGCTACTGTTTTGAGTGCAAGAGTCCAGGGATTCAAGATTCTTGGTATAGCTACATCTTTAGCACTCAGTACTAGACTGATTTATTAGCACAATTTTGTGAGTTTACATGAGGCAATTGCTACACTGCCTCAAGAGACCCAAGTCAACCAGGTTGCCAGGAGGAACAAGGGTAGTCCAACTGTCCATAATGCTAAGTTGAAGAACTGCTATCACAAAAGGGGGGCTTTTCAGGATCGATGAAGGAGGTGCTCAGTGGATGAATATTACTGATGGGGGGTTTATGCTGGGGGTTTAATAGGTCAGAGGCTCACTAGCAGTATTTCTTTGACCAGAAAAGTACTAAGGATGTGGACTACACTAATGTGCTACAGCTGTATCTAAGGAAAAACTAGGAAGAAGCAAAAGGCTTGTGTAGTATCTCAGGTGACTTCAGGTGAAGAGAAAAGATAGTTCCCTTAGCTTGTGTGACAATATTACACTGCAATAATTGTAATAACTGTAGTAGCACAACGCCCTTCCAGCTGATGTATACTGGTTTAAACACACAGTGTCCAAGCACAAACTGTAATGTAGATCAGTGATGAAATAATAAATGCAAAACTGCAAGTCTGGTAAATAAAAAAAACTTGTATTGAAGGAACAAACGTGGTTAAGCACTTTCATCCCACCATTCGGGACGTCATCAGAACAGTGTTTGCAAGCATAACCAAAGTGTATAAAGACATTTGAAAATAAAACAGCCAATGGGAAATGACTTCCAATAAAGTAATACAAAATTCTTAAAGTAAAAGTCAAGTAAAAGTGGAATATTTTGTAAGACTTATGTTTTACATAAATTGTTTTGCTATCTTATCTGTGTTAAAACACTATTAAAAAACAGTTAAAATAATTCAACAACAAAATACTGGCCTAAAATATTTTGTGCTAATACATGCAACAACTATTAAAGACTGATAAAAACTATATACAAGAAAAGTGCTAAGGATGAGGACTACACTAATGTGCTACAGCTGTATTTAAGAAAAAAAACTGTCAAATGTATCTGTCTGGCTATGACGCACAATTGCACGGCAGTGTACAATGATGAGCGACATGCAAATATGCAGGGTTTAAATACCAGATGCTAAAAACTTGAAAAAATGTTAGAAAGGTTCAAAAGGAACAATGAAAATACTTACTCCAAGCCCTAGACCAACCACCCATCACCAGAGAGGTTGCAATCAGCACACTTCTCTCAGAGTGCAGAAGGGCTACAGTGAACCTCTGAACCTACCCACAGCACTGAGAAGTTAATACAACAATTTATTTTTTACACATATATTGAGGTTTTCTGGCCTTATTAAGTGTCTGATACAGTTTGTGATTTACAAAGAGGATGGACAGCATGCATATCTTTCAATATCATAATACAAGACAGGACAACACAGGGACAGATTTAAATTATGCCTTCTATAAACCTATAAAGTTGCAAGACTAACATTTTTTCACTAACCTGGATTTCCTGAGCATGACATGAAGTGTGAAACTCTAATACCTGCTATTAATGACTGAATGCAATCATCTGTAATTTATAAAGGCAGAAAAAAAAGAGGCATCAGGGACTTTGCCAACATGTCGGGCAGCACAAATTCCAGGGCACTTCTATGGCCTAGGCTTGAAAAGGCTCGGGGCTTTTAGCCTAGTACACACCTATGAATGTGAACAGGTATGGAGTAAGCAGTGCCTGCGCACGTGAGTGTTTGAATTTGTAAATAGTAAATGGTGGCAGCCTATGCTTATGTGAAGTGTCTGCCATAACTGTTAAATACTGCAGGAAGTGCTGATATGCACACACGGTAGTTAATGCTACTCCAAAGACATGCAAATTAGCCAATAATGATTATTGTTTATTGGTTGTTGATTATTGTAGTTAACACGTCTCTGAATAAGAAAGTACTGCACAATGTAAACTGGGCCTTTTTTACCACAGCCCTTAACATGAGCACAAACATTATTTATGAACCCTTGTGCATGTCATTTTTAAATCAGTGCGGTATGACACAGAAGCATGACCAAAAAGAGCGTACAAACAACAACAAATTCAAAAAACCAAGTACTGCAGGAGTCAAAATGATAAACCAAACGGAGCTTGAATAAAGAGATTTAATGAAGCGCTTTTCGTCTGCAGTGTGTGCAAACTTCTTCAGAAAAAGTGTTAGAAGCATGACCATTTGGTTTGAAAGTAATTCTTTAGTTGTGCTTTGCATTGTTTGAGGGAATGTTCTTTTCTGTTTTCATTTGAAACAGAATTCAATGCTCTAGCAACATAGACATGGAAAAGAGATAAGTTTATAATAACCTTTACAGGCATGATTTTATAATAACTTTAGTCCCAAGCATAATTTCATTTCATTTTTTTTTTTGCATTTTATATCTGTAATTCAACATAAAGGCTGCTGTAATGTTAACATTTTACCAATGTACATGAAAACGCATCTTATTTTGAAATATGTGCTTTTTTGGGAGAAGATAAACAAAACAGGGGATTTGGATATTTGGGGTTAAAACACAGCAGTTAGCAAACCTACTATTATATGTCCTTGAGAATAGCCTTTTAATTATTTTTCTTTACAGTTCTTATTGCAAATATTGAACACAGGAATCTCAAACTCCACAAAAAAAAAAAGATGAAATTGTTTCATGCTATGATGATCTTACAGGTCAGCAACAAATTCACTTCATGGGAAGCTTCAAAATATTTCCACTAATGTCCAGTATCTGGAGTGTCAAAATATTGCACAATACTCTGGATGCATTTGTAGGGAACCTGAAAGATCCACATTAAAATGTGGTTGAAAATTAACATATATTTGGCTGTTATGGTACTTTCAGCACCCCTTCTGCACCCCCATTAACTGACAACTTGGAACAAAAGCTAGGTATAGGAGAGGATGCAGATGATGCAGGTGAAAGGGTTAAGATAATAATGACAGAGTACCTTTTAACTCAGTAAAGTACTCACTAGTGTTTACTAATTATATAATGGACATCTCAAAAAGGGTAGAAGGCAAGGCCAGCTTGTCAGAAGATGATACTAATGTGTCCGAAGAAACTTATGATGGTATTCAGGGTGAAAATGCAGAGGTGTATATTGTGGGGAAAAGCACCCCATGAAGAGTTACCTCTTTTGTGGAGTGATAGTGAGCAAGACAGATCTGAGGAACAGCCTGTGTTTTTTAATTTTAACTGGGAAAATCACACTGTTAAAAATGAAAAGACTGTATTCCAAGGCAAATAAGATGGCTGCCTGCATCATCAGAGATGATGACTTCAGTAATCTACAGCACTCGTGAGCTGACAGGAAGACGTCTAGAAGAATCCAACAGTACTAAACAAAAGTAGCAATAAATTGGACTGTAAAGGAAGCCTGGTGGCTATGAAATTGAAAAATTTGGCAGCAAAGAAAGGCCACAGTAGATAAACTGCATATCCTTAAATTCTCTAGGGCAGAGTAAAATAAATCTTGGAAGAAGGGAAAAGAAAAGAAGCGAGATGGGGAGGCTTGGTTGGCAAATAGTGTATAGTTTTAAGTGAGATTATAAGAAACATATCTACTAAGGATCTCATGGGCCATGAAACTCACAGCAATATGGACTTTTGGAGCAAGACAGCACAGAAGAGTTTAAGACAGATTGGATTAGGTGAAAGAAGATGTAAATGGACAAGTGTACTGATTACATAAAATGCAAAACCCTCCTCTTGTTTCTATCAGGTGCTCATTTACTCCTCATCTATTATTCTTTTACTTGGTTGCAGAGTTAAATAGCAATGTTGTCTTTGGTTCAGGCAGGGATTACAGGTGCTGAACTTGCCCCCTCCAACCCCAGATAAGTCAATAGGGAATGGGAATTGGACTGAGCATTATGACCAAATGAGTCAGGAGAAGAGCCGTAAGGTGCAAGTGCCAACAGCTGCCACTGATGGAAGCTTCATATAGTTTGGGATATTTGTTTTTCCATTTGCAAACGTAGAATTTGAGTATCAGTGTCACCATCATGCTGATGGTCATTTAAAATAGTTAAGAACTCTCACTGCAGGAATTCAGCTAAGCTGAGGGTAATGACTACTACTGGAGTCTAAACCCAATAGTGTTACAATGGCTTACTTGTGCTGGGGTACAATGTATGCTAGTGATTCTTTAGAAACCAAGGAAGCTGCACAGACAACCAGGGGAGTGGTCTTTGACTGGCCAATGGACAGCATGCCTGCCTTTGGAGCTGTAGGTCTAACTGACACTGTACTGTTCTCTTGCAGAGGCTGGAGAGCAACAAAACTGTCGCACAAGTCCATTTGCATATTAGAGACCTAGTAACACATATGTCAGAATATACTAGGTTATAGCAGTGCACATCTGTCCATGCAAATAGTAGGTAAAACAAAAATAACCCCATTGCTGGTTCAGATGATACTTAGCAACTCCACCTCTTCCTTTCTCCCCTAAACACTGTTGAGAAGTGAAAAGTAGATGCATGGGCTTAGACTGATGGTCATATTAATAATCTCCTTCCAATGAAAAAATGACTACACTGTTGGAAAACATTAGAAAATAAATGAATAATATGGCTTATTGTTACCTTGTAACTATCTGGGATTGGCTTAATTATTTATTTATTCAAATGTCTTAACTGGAATAGAACTCTGAACCACATGAAGCATTTTCAGGTTCAAACTGGATTCTATACTACAAAAAGTTATAAAACCTCAGCAAGTCATTCATATATAGTAGACAAAGTCATACAAAATTATACAAGTATAGTAAGTCATGAGAAGTTAATCACAAAGAATATGTATGCATGAGTAATGAGGGTGCTAACAGAATTCTACAAAATATACATATGTATGCAATATCAGCAGGAGGGGGTTGAGGTAGGAAAGGGTAAGCAGAAATGAAAATAAAAAGTAGTTTTGCTTAGGAAAGAGAAAAAAAGGATGCATTATCATGTGGTGCACAAGTCCCACAATAAAGCAAGTGGTGTGGTTACTGAAAGTAGGCTGTACATAATGTTGGTTTGGGGACTTGTGTTACAGCTTCTTTTGGGTAGCACTTGCAGGCAGCATGCTTGTTTTTATTTTTTTAACTCATTAACCCCAAGTAGCACCACAGGGCATGGCTAAGGTTATATCCAAGGGCTCCCTGAGATGGCATCCTAGTACATTACACCAGAGTCTCATCTAGCAGCTCAACTAAGACACAAACAGAGTAACTCCACTGCTGAAAACTAAATTGAAAAGGTACCTGAACTTTCTGAATTACTTTCTCAACTTTATTTTCACAGTGGAATTAATTATAGTTTACATAGGACTTTTTAAACAGAAAATCAGCTTGCTGTGCACCCTTTCTATGGTTGTGATCTTTTAAAGCTAGCCAATTTTCTGTACTTTGCATTTCGATCTCCCAGTGATAGTGAAAGCAAGCAATGTCATGTCCCCTTCACCAACATTAAATCAAAATAAAAAAAATTTTAAAGATTTTATAAAACCAATTATTTTTCTTACAAGCATTAGAAATAACTCAAACACCATTAATTAGCTTGGATGCTTTCTCTGGCTCTGGAAGTGAGGCAAGTAAATGCAGCCAATTAGAGTCATGCAATCATAGCCACCTCTTGTATAACATCTCCGCCTCCACACTTCACAGTTCTTTGTTCAGAGTAAATGAACAGGGGTTCCTTTATGAGCATTGTTTCCTTTCACTTTAGAGAAAACATTCTGCAGAAATTTCACAGAAACTGCTACAGGATCCCTCTTTGAAGCAAATCATTGTGTGTTCAGCATGAGCCAACTCTCCAGACAACTTACTACCAACAGAAGCTGCTTGCAGCTCAAGAGGATTCAAAATTCAAGCTCTGTATAAGGCCTAAGACAGCAGAAGGATCAACACAGAAGTAATGCCAGTACACGAAAAAATTCAGGTTAACAAGTTTGGCATAGTATAAAAAAGAAAATGTATTTATTTTTCTTTAGGGACTAGTGAAGGCTGCAGTTCAAGCTAGTGTTCCGGATGTTCCAATTCTAACTCTTAACCCTCTGACAATAAAACTTGTTTTCTTTTTAAACCTGTAGATGTCTTCTTGTTATGGGTGGCCACAGTGGTGCAGCGGTTAGTGTTGTCGCCTCACAGCAAGAGGTTCTCTGGTTCGATCCTTAGCTGGGGTGCCTTCTGTGTGGAGTCTGCATATCCTCTCTGTGGTCATGTGGGTTTCCTCCGGTTTCCTTCCACATCCCAAAGAAATGCTGTAGGTGGATTGGACACTCTAAATTGGCCCTAGGTGTGAGCGTGTGTGCCTTCTGTGGAAGGTTGGGCGCCTGGGCTGGCAACTCGACACTGTAAAACTCCACTGCCAATCATAAGCAGACAGGTGATCCGCTGTGGCGACCCCTAACCAGGAAAGGCCAAAAGTCGTTGTCTGCTTGTTACATTCATAGCAATCAGACACCTACATTTTTCACCACAAATTATTCACTAACCGGATTTAGCCATAACTGCAAATTGAGTACCGGCACTAGAAACCACTGATGCACTTCAATAATGATTGCATTCCATAAGCCTTTGCACACTCTGTAATTATAACCTTGTGTAAATAAAATTTTACTGTGTTTCACCGTCAAGTTTGTTACTTACTAAACAGAGTATTGCAGAACCTGCTAATAGAGCTATGGTCAGTAATTTGAAGGACAACTATGAGGTAATGTCAGTTTTTTGTTGAGTAGAAGCAGTATTGCAAGCCATGTCTTTGGTTGCTCATCCTGACAGTTTGGATGCCACTTCTCCTTTGCTAATGTGATGGTCAGTTTTGTCATGCATGGTTATTAATTTTTGCTAGATAAGCACTCTTTTTTTAGGGACACAGCAAAAATATAAGGTAAAAATCAGAGATGTGTTCAGTTTTTTTCCCCCCAGTTCTGAGTACTTGAAGCATGTTTTCTGCTGCAGAACATTGTAGTTGCTGTACTAAGATACTGTGAAGTGTGTGTGTGTGTGTGTGTGTGTGTGTGTGTGTGGTATCTTTCCATCCCTTTTGATAGTAATAGCTGTTCCTGCCCTGAGACACAGTATACTACGGCTGCTGCAGAAGGACAAACTTGACTAGCTGTAGTTTGCTCCAGACAAGCTGTCTTCATAAACTTCATTACTTAATATGGACTCAGTGATAGAGAGGTTAGTGTTACTGCCTCCCAAAGTTTGATTTGAGATTAAGGTGCCACTTGTTTACTCCATGCCACTGTGAGTTTTTACTGCAGTTTCATTTCCCCTTTCTCCCAAAAGATGTGAATAAAAACCTTAGTTACCTGGATTGTGAGTGTTTGCATGTGAATCTGGGCTGAGCTGTGTGCAATTTGTGTATAACACAGAACTGGTTACTGTCCAGTAGTACACTATGATCACGAATCATAACTCTTTCATCCTAGCAGAATTAGTCAGTCAGTTATTTTATTGATTGTTTTTAAATATCACTATTACTATTTAATTTAATTTATTTATTTTGGGGGGATTGGCTTTGTCATTTGTGTTGACAGTTTAGAAAAAAGTAATATGCTGAGTAAGACCTCATTTTAAAGATGGTATTAGTACTTATAACGTGGTAAAAGAACTATAAATGCATGCTGTGCACATGCACAGATATCACAGTTTCTGACTTAGGTGTACCACTCCACAGTGCCATATTGTTTATACCACACACACAGATGCCTATGCTCAAAGATCATCTAAGATTCTTACATTTTTATAATGACTTTTTATATTCTGCAGTTCACCACTTGGATGATTTTTACTCCATGGGCACAGAAAGACTATACAAAAGGTTCTGATGTTTCAAACTTTACTTACATATTACTTCCTACTTGTGCAGATCCATGAGCTCTGGAAAAAGGTGAGCACTGTGATGTATTTCCACTGTAAACTGTTTCTCTGGATACATGTATTATTCAAAAAATGGGAGTCATTTAGTGTAGCTCTAAGGGACTACCTACCCTGCATATAAAAAAGTTGGTCTCCAACAAGAAGAATGGGGACTGGTCACATTAAGCATGTATAAGAGCCTCTTATAAGCAGGCACTATAAACCTTTCTGCTATACAAGAGATTAGTCTTTCATAATGTATTTCAGGAGATAAGAGTACCATAAAAGTGGTCTCAAATTTCATGTGATACAAGTATTGAAAAGAGCAAGTCAGACAGGAAAAAAGTTCTGTAATAAAGCTTTCATGATTAGCTCCAAGGAATATGAGCCCCACAAAGGCAGACATAGCCTCTCATACACCTTTTAAGCAGGCCAAAGTAGGGCATGGGGTGTGGCCAATCACTGACCACACCCTCTACCATGACATCACCACAGAAGCAGTGAAGGAGATGCTGTTATGGGTACGACGGATGGCTGCTTGAGTAGCTGGCTAGCTGGTTGGTGGGAGTAGCAGCTGGATGGATGGCTGAATGAATGGATGCCTTGCTGGCTGGATGAATGGATGGCTCATTAGAAAAAAATAAAAACAAATCTCGGTCGTTTTGTTTGCGGCTGCAGAAGTGCTTAAAACAAAGCGCTCCTACAGCTGCGATGTTTGCAGGGCTCTTCCTCCCCCAAACCCCACCCCTTTCATGAATTGCAGGCAATTGCTGCACAAATTAAAGCACCCAGACCTAACAGGCAGCAGCTTTGCCTGCAGGTCTGGGTTGGTGTTGTAACTGAATTGCTGCGGAAAAGCCATAAGTAACTGCGACTTTTCCATGGCAATTCAGTGGGACTGAAAAGTGGGACTTTTCAAGTCCCGCTACTTTGCACAGCGGGCAATGGGATGAGGCAGCTCAACCTGAGAGTGCCCTGCTGACAACGGGACGGGTGGCAACCTTATCTGGTGATAGTCTCGTAAAAGCAGGTATTGTCAATAATCAAATTGTAAACCACTCTATTAGATGGACTTGATGAAGCTGAGGTGAAGGTGTTTTCTTAACTATAGTTCTATAGTCATATCTCATGGTGTGTTGTCATGTTTTGCTGGTTTAAAATAAAAATAAAAAGCTTTTAACTAAGAATGAGGTTCTGCTGAGCTGGTAAAACCCTCAAGGTTCTATCAGGAATACTCAAATAAGGGACAAACCTCTAAGCTTTGGGATTGGCCCCTTATTTTTTTGATCTCCCAGATTTTCTTCTAATAAGCTCCCGAGGACACTACCACCATTGTCTGTAACTGCCTTTAAATAACTGACCTGTTGAATGTAATGTGTTAGAACAAGAACACTCATTCATCTGCCTACTTAACTGAATAAACTACCAGAAACTTGAAAAAGGTGGCTTTATTCCTCTCACAGGTAGGGTACCAGAGAGAATGTTCTCTTAGATTCACTGGTTAAAGTGATTTTATTTGAACTAACCCTTTGTACTCTGTTTTTTGTTAGTCCTGTCACCCTTTGGGTCACAGTTGGGATACCAGACTTGACTTGAGTCTTGTGGATTACCTCTGATTTTTATTTTCAGGAGAGGATGTGAGTTTTCATTCTTGCCAGGCTCTCTCTCTTTGTAGAGTAATATGAGTTAAAGTAAACACAATCCATTAATCAAGCTTTACGTCATATTTGTCTAGGTAATATCAGAAATTGCCAAGCCCTGGCCTTCAAACCCTGCACAAGAACACCAGATCTGGCAAGAGGAAAAAAATGTAAGTGCAAGGAGGAGTGTCAAGCAAAATACAGATATAAGTCTGGGAACCATATGGACCAAGCTACCCAATCCAAGAATTAGCCATGAATGTACCAGGCTTCTCCCTACGACCACCTCAACCTCAAGCCTTTCCACTCCATCTTCCTCCAACACTTGGAAGGTGCTTGTCCATCTTTGCTGTCTTTATCGAAAACTGGAAAGTATCACTCAAGAGAAGTGGGTGCTAAGCATTATAAATGAAGAGTACAATCACAAATTCCTAGAAACCTCAGTAAAAAGCCATTCCTACAGTTCCCTGAGCCAAGATTCAATTCATTCCTCAGATCCTCATACAGGTTTGTGACAAAGGCCATAGAAAAAAATTCCTTCACGGGCAGAATGCACAGGGTATTAGAATGTTCCTGGTCCCATGAGGAGAGGTTCCTTTGCATCTAGGATCTCTCCCCAAAAAAAAAAAAAAAAAAAAAAAAAAAAAACCATTCCTAAAAGTACCAGCATTCAATATGCTTCCCTGCAAGGACTATTACCAATGATCCCTCAAGAAGCTTGCATTGTAACCTTGGACTAAAATGCCTACCTGTACATCTCAAAAAGCTGGAGAGAGAAAAAAAAAAATCTAAGAGTCACATCATGGAAATACCATTAGCAGTTCACCACATTACCCTGTGGTCTTGTCCACAATGTCCAGATTATTCAAAACATGTCTGGCTCTAGTGACAGGCTTTTGTAGGACTAAAGGCATTCAAACCTCTCCCTGACTTGACAATTCCTTATTTTAGCAAACTCAAACTAGGGTGCTGAATGCCATGAATTTCAGTCTAAAGTCCTTCAGGAAACTGGGCCTGACAGTAAATAGAAAGAAATCATCCCAAATTCCCTTTCAAAAAGTGACCGTTATGTGAGCTAGTCCTGACACTTCCTCCCTTAGGGCAGACTGGAGAGGCTGACAAATTTCTTTACCAACTACTTTCAAAAGGGAAAAAAAAAATCACAGCCATGGAATATCTCAGGCTTCTAAGTGTCCAGAGTAGCATGCTTTCTGATGATGCCCTCGGTGTGCCTGCACATAAAAAAACTTCAGTAATACTCAAGAAAAAGGTGGAATTAGCACCTCCGTTACTATGGAAAAAAATTTTATCTCCCTGCTGCCATGTGTAAGGATGGAAATCTCATGGTAGATGCAGCAATATCTCCTGAAAAAGAGAATGCCTTTTTGGCCCCTAAATTTGCTATAACCCCGACAACAAACTCTAAGATGTAGTAGCTTTGGGGGAGGGGATGCTCATACGGGGCACCTCCGTGTTTCAAGTGACCATGGAACACAAGAGGAAAAATCACAATCATCAAGGAAATGATAGCTGTCATTCTGGCAAGGAAAGCTTACTCCCTACTGTGTGCGTGTGTGTGTGTGTGTGTGTGTGTGGAGAGGTTCCTACAAGTACAGGCAGACAAAACGATAGCAATGTGGTACATAAGCAAGGAGGGATTCATGCCTACAGTAACTGCTGTATGGATTAGCTATGCAAGCATGGGACTTTGCAGCAGAAATGGGACTCTGAAGGCCTCACATATGCTGTCATGACAAAATGTCACAGCAGACAAGCTAAGCATAACTTATGTAAGCTCCCACACAGAGAAATATGTTTAGATCTAACCAGCAAGTGGGATACATCAGAAATCAACGTCTGCTTCAGATTTGAATAGGCAGCTGAGACTGTTTTGCACAAATATAGCAACTTCATGAGCCTGGATGGCAGATACAAAACAGACCTGTCCAGTACAGGGAAAGGTATGCTTTCACTCCCTTACCCTTTATCCCCAGGATTATAACAAAAAATACAGTAGTAGTTGCCAAAAAATGATTCTCATAGCTTATTTGTGACCAAAGCAGCACTGATTTCCTCTCCTGTACATCTTGATAAAAGGAAAATATGTGACATTGCCTCAGTAAATGGACCTTACAAACTCAGAATAAGGGTTCCCTGCTATACCTCAATCTGGTTACACAACAAGGCTGACAACCTGGATGATCTCACACTAGTCCCAAGCAAGCAGACATTTTCAGAGGATGTGTTAAACAGTATGAAAGCTAGGAAACTTAGCATAAGAAAATAATACCTAGCAAAGTGAAGAAGGTACTCGTTCTGCTACCCTTACAGGGAATTAGACTGAAGAAGGGTTAAGGTGGTCCTTGTCCTGGAATACCCGTCTCTACAAATCAGGCTTAGCTTACACATCTATAAAGGTTCATGTTTCTGCTATTTCATCCTGCCCACCCATTAAACTCCCTCTGTATTATAGGCCTTCAGTTAAGCAATTAAGGTGAATAATTGACCTTAGGCAACCCAAGAGGTAGATGGCTGCACCATGGAAAATAAATGATCTGTTAGAAAAGTTAACACTACCTCCATTTAAACCAGCAGTCTCCTGTCCTGCTTAGTTTCCTATCAGAAGATGATGTTCTTGGTGGCAGTGACCTCTGCTAGTAATGTTTTAGAACCATAAGCATTAGTGTGTAAACAGCCCCTTCTAGTGTTCCATTCACATAGAGTGGCTTTACAAGCAAATCATTTATTTATGCTTAAGGTGATTACTGAATTGATTTTTATGTATTTAACATTTGTTAATGGGAAAGTCAGACTTCAAAGTCAATTTTCAGCAGAGGCCCAGGTTGAAATGCTCCAGATGTATGTCTTTGTAATGTGGGAGGAAACCGGAGCACACCACATGAACGCAGGGAGGCCATGTATACTCCACAGAGAAGGCACGCCAGCAGAGAATTGAACCAGAGAACCTCTTGCTGTGAGGCAACAATGCTACCGCTGCACCACTGCTCCGTATCTAAAACCTAATCATTCAGCTCTGCTTATTTTTTTCTAAATCTCAGAATTCAGAAGATAGGTCCCCCACATTCCACTGATGTGCACAGACAGTTGAACTTCTACCTACACAAAACAAAGGATTTCAGGGAAAAAAAATAGCTGTCTGTTTCGCAGAAGGGAAGAAGGGTAAACTTTTTTAACAAGTAAACCCTTTCCAAGTGGCTTGGCATTTTGTTTTGTTTCTTACCACCACCATGGAAAACAAATCGTATTCCACCAGAGCTAAGGCTATCACCACAGCTATATTTCAGGAGTTTCTAACCAAGCCATTTTAGAAGCAGCAATCTGGTCCTCTGTACACATCATCTCAAAACATTACAACTTAGGTGCTACATATTCAGGGACTGAGCAGGATTTTGTTTTTGCTGTCCCACAAGGCCTGATTCTAAAAGTTCATCCACCACCCCAGATCTCACTGCTTTAGGAATGTTCCAAAGTTTGAAGACTGCAACAGTGAATGTTACAATAAACATAGTACAGCTATGTTAGGTAGTTATTGTAAATGTAGATGCTCAAGTAGATTCACTGTTGCAGTCCAAGCTTCCTCCCACCACCCCTCTTGCTTTCTCCTGCTTTCTCTGTATCCCTTTGGGCTTGGGATGGCAAGGCCACCCTATGTTCCCCTCCCTAAACTTGTTTCTACTATACCAGGCCCTTAATCCTGATGTGTTACCCTTGTTTCTTGATACTGATATTGGGGCACCTTGAGGTGGACCTTAGTCAGTGCTGGAGTTCCAAACCTGTCAACCATGGTCTGGAGTTTGGGTCTTCTCTCCTGGTTTTGCCACGGCAGGAAAGATCAACCAAAGCACCTTTTATATCATCTATGTTCCTGCACCAGAAAGAGAACTCTTCACCCTGAACCTTGGGGATGACAATCTGGCCACAAGCTACCTGCATGGCAAGATATCCATTTTCAAACACTGAAAATGGACAGGACATGTATGTAGTTTCCAAGGAGTATTTATCCCAGAAAGTAAATAAGGAAATGTATGTGTAATACATTTTTAAATTATTTTACATCATACTATTACAAACTGGATATTTCAAGATAATTGTGCCATAAGCTGTAGCTGAGAATACCTGTTTATCTTTTCTCTAATGCTGTGTGGCATAGCTGAAAAGGGTAACCCCATCTCTAAGAAGTCCCTTAAGTAAATGACATACTGTACTACAGACACAAGCAAGCTTACCCAACACAGTTTTTATCTGTTTTGATTTTCCTTTTATAGGGAAATATTTGTTAAACTATGCCTCCCAGTTGCAGGGTACTTGAGTGTTCTGTTACCCTCCCCCACTGATAATTTACATTTGTTGAGTTCTTTAGTGTGGGACAATGGCACAAGATCTTTTACAAGCCTAGCCAATAATGCCCAGGATATGACAATATTATCTTAATTCCCCATATTATAGGGTGGGGTAGTATCAGGTTAGTGGGTCTTTGGGTGTTGGTACCCAGAGTCATTTCACAGACTGGCTCTGTCCATAAGGAACATGCACAGTACTCCAGGAGTGAATTTACAGTTCTCCATCCATTTATCCAAATTCTTTTTGGACAGAGTATAAGATGGACTTTGTTTTAGGAAGATGGTAGTTTTATTTCATAGACAAGGTAGATTTTGGGATACAAATCTCTCTCCAGCAAGTTTTCTTAGAATCACAAGTAAGGTTTAGGATAATGGAATGTGTAACCCTCGTATAATTTTTCTTGCGAATATGTAACATTTTCATCAGGGCTGGATCAGAGAATGCCTTGTAGGTCATGCATAAATCACCACTAAATGATATGAGATGGAGTAAAGAGATGGGGCCTTTAGTTGGTCCACATAAGACACGTCTTATTTTTTGCATGTTTTTAGTGAGAAACCTCTGGGGCCATTTCATTTGGTGTAAGTGCCTAGTTAGATGCATGCAAAGGGGAACACTGTACTCAATTATGAGCCTGACGAGGGCCAAGTACAATGGCACTGTGACTTCCTTTTAAATTCATGCATGCCTTTACATTTAAGTTGAGTCACACACAAGGATATTCTCACCACTGTAGCTACCTGGGGGTCAAAGTTTAGCTTATTAGCTATGTGTGTTCCTAGGGCCCTCACCAGTGGGTCTACTTTAAGGTGTGTGCTATCAATATTAGAATTTGCAGGGATATATTATTTACCAAACAGTATGATTATGCATTTTTTTAGCATTTAGTCTAAGCCCATGGTTTTGGCACCAGATGTTTGTGATTTTAAGCCTGTTTGTAGGATGTCAACATCATTTGGATATTCAATGACTGCTCCGAGGTTACAGTCATCAATGAACTTGGTGATCCAGAGGCCCCCAACATGGGCCTTCACTTCAAAGTCTATACCAAACAGGAGGGGTCCCAACACTGAGCCCTGTGAGACATTGCTAGTAACAGGTTTCTTATCGGAAGTGGATTCGCATATCTGGACATGTGTCCTGTCGGTGAGCCAGCTTGCTATACATCTGACGATGTAGGGGTTTTATGGCTAACTTGGTAAGTTTATCTATGATCTTCGAGTTGGGGGACCGTGTCAAAGCTTTGGCCAGGCCTAGTTAAGTGGTGTGTACAATTTTACCCTCATCCATGGCCCTGGTAACTTTCTCAAAGAAGTCCATCAGACTGAGCAGGCAAGACCTCCCAGTGATAAAGCCAAATTGGGTCTTGTCCAGTGTTAGGAGATATCCTATGCTGCTAGTGATCAGGTCCATAATAATTAATTCCATGGCATGACAGATAAGACTGGTCAAGCGTATGGGTCTATGGCTCCTTGGTCAGTTTATGCCCCCCCCCCTTGTGCAGAGGGACAACTGTTGCAGTCCTTCATTCCCTGTCTCGAGTCCTGTGGTTAAATAAGATTTCTAGTGGCCCTGATATATTCTGTTTTAATCTAAGCATCCATCCTGGAATGTTGTTGTAACACATGGAGGTTGTGTTTTTGGCTTTAGTGAAAGCAGTAAGGGCCTGTTCCCTCAATGACCTGTAAGGGGGAGGGGTGGTTGCAGGTCTTTCCTTGGGTTTGGTAGGAGGTAATGGGGGTAGAAGTTTGAACTGAACTTGTCAGCCAGCAGGTTTGTTATAGTTTCAGGCTGGGTGAAAGTGTTGCTGTTCATGATTAACTCGGCACATTGTTGAGCGTTTCCCCTGAGGTTATGAACATAATTTAAAAAAGCCTTAGGGTTTTCTTTCACCTAGGAGGCTATCTTTGCCTCATAGTTTGCTTTGTTAGATTTAACCAGCTCTCTAGTTTGCCTGTTTAAACTGGTAAGTGCCTTTTTGCACTGTTTTTTCTGTTCCTTCTTGGCTTTGGAGAGGATTTTTTTTTCCTTTTTTTGAATAACCTAGGTACGCTAGGGATCCTCCAGGGTGATTCATTTTTATCAGTAATCAAAGGTTTGACTCAGATAGGTACTACCTCCTCTATGCTGCTATGAATGTGGTGAAAAGTGCTTTTGTATACAGCACAGAGTAGGCCTCTGTCATCTGGGTCTGGAAGTGCCTTAAAGTTTAATAAGCTGTCACTTAGTTTGAGGTAAATGACTTAGCAAAGTTCTTAACAGGTTTGGAGTTTGATAGGGGTTCAAGGTTAGTTTTAATATTGAAAGAGATCAATTTGTGGTCAGATCTTACCAGGTAGGAGTTAATGCATGGGAGGGAGCAGCACCTCCCCCCCATGTTCATGACTATCACGTCTAGGATATTTGCACCTTTAGTTGGGGAGCTAACTAGTTGCTCCAGGGTGCTTGCGTTGACGAAGTCCAAAAATCGATGAGGAAGGAAATTCGGGGTCATATAAGTCTCCCAGTTCATGAAGGGGTAGTTGAAGTTTCCCACAAGTATGGTGTTGGGCTGAATACTGAGAGATTCCACTAAGTCTAGGTATGAGGTGTGGTTTTCCACACTCATGTTAAGTGATCTCTAGCTAGCAGGGATATGATGAGGGATTGCACCTTTGATTAGTTGAGCAGAGCAGCTGCTGGGCCTGTTGTTGTTGGGCCCATCTAGCAGTGTACTTATCCTTTAGCAACACTGAGATACCTCCTCCCTTTGTTTTATCCTGACCTGAGGGGGATCAAAATGTATGAAAGGCATTATAGTTGGAATCCTCTCTCTGGTTATGAACCATGTTTCCATGACTATACATATGTCTGCATTCTCCAGAGTGAGAAGTACCTCCAGGATGTACAGTTTTTGATTTTAACTCCTAGTGTTGAGCAGCAGTACCTTTATGTGGTCATGAGTGAGATTTTTTTTTACGTTGGAGGGTTTAACTACTCGGTGCAACCTAAAAATTGCACTATATGAATAGATTAGCTTCCAGATGCTGGGAAAAACTAAGTGGTGACAAGTACAAACCATCTATGGAAAAGCATCATGGTTTGTCAATCATGTCTCCAAAGGCTAACAGATACTGGATACCCACTGTTGTGGCAACAGATACTAAACCAATGGTTGAATTCAACCACATTTTGCTGGTACTGGGGCATCATCATTCATATAGTCCAGTGAGGAAATTTAGATCATTTATGCCTCATGGACTATGACCGTGTCATACTGGTACTTATGGTTTAAAGACCTAAGTGCATGTATGATCTGGCAGATCCTGGCTCCAGACAGACAGGTCAATACGATCTTCTCTTTGTTTAGACTGGTAAAGGGGATATCAGTATGCCTTACAGTGGAATCTGCAATTAATAGAATGTTTGGTTGCATGGTGTGTTGCCTTATGAGCTTGAAATCGGGGCTAATATGATTTTCAGAGTTGTGTGTTATGTGAGGTGCTGTCTTTTTTGTGTGGGCGTGCAAAGCAACTGAGACATGTTTTTAGGAGTTCTTGGAGGTTTGGGTATATTTCATGTGAGTACTTCCGCATGTGTGTGTCAATGTGTTTGTTCCTTAGTTATTGGTAGTGAGTATTTCAGGTGTAATGCTGACAACCTGGTTTCCATTTTTCAAGCATGTATATGAGAGCTAATGCTGGGAGGGGTATATGTGCCCCTATTTGCCAGTGTGTGCCCACCATAAAGCCAGAAGCCCTGGGTCAATAAGCTACTGGCTGGCTGGTGTCTAGTTGCCCAGCCTGGGTTACGTGGGATAGCTCTGTTGAGTGAAAGCTGGATGTGAAACCAGCCAACCTGCCAAACATGAACCAAGAATTGCTACGCTTAACATAGGTTCACTGACAGGATGCAGCTTGGAAGTGGATGACATGATGATATGGAGGAAACTGGACATCCTATGTATCCATGAGTTGAGTGGAAGGGTAGTGCAGCAAAGCCACTTGGCTTGGGATCTAGAGTCTACTACTCAGGTGGAGGGCAGGCTAGAAATGGTGTAGGAATTGTGGTGAGAGAAATTTCAGAAGGCAGTAAGGGATATCATCAGAATTAATGACAGACTCATGGCAGTCAGTCTCCAGTGTAATGACAGGGCAGTATTCATAATCTCAGCCTATGCCCCTCAGCAGGGTTGTGATAGTGGGGAAAAGAGTGCATTCAGACAGCAGTTGCAGGACCTACTAGATAAAGCAGGACAACATGAATTGGTTTTAATACTGGGTGACTTGAATGCACATATCAGGACAGACAGAACAAGATATGAGGACTGCCTGAGTCCACATGGGTGGGGCAACAAGAATAAAAGATAAGCCATTCTACACCTCTGTCTGGAAAATGGCTTGATAGTAGCCAACACATGGTTCTGAAAGAGAGACAGTCACAATATCACATACAAGAGTAGTCAACATGCAAATCAGCAAGACTTCCTCCTAGTAAGGAAAAGACACTGGGGCAGAATCCATGATTACAAAGTCATCCTCAGTGAAACAGTGGGCCCAAAGCATAAACCACTAGTTACCACAATCAGCTGCAAGCAGTGGTCATAGAAGGCTCTAAGGTCAACAGAGACCAGGTTGAAGACCTGGAAGTTGACTGGAGAGAAAATACAACAGTTCAAGGAATTTCTCAGGGCTCTAGCACCCCAAGAAGAGGAGGAAATAGGTGGAGTTGAAGAAGAATGGCAGTGCCTAAAAACAGCATGTGTTAGGACTACAGAAAAGGTATGTGGCCGAGCCAGGTATGGAAATAAGGTACAAAAGGAAAGCTGGTGGTGGAATGCAGAAGTCCCGGAAGTCATCAAAAGAAAGGAAGAGTGCAGGAAGAAGTGGGAGATAGAAAAGACTGACCAGGCTAGGAAGGACTACTGGTTGGCTAACAAAGAAGCTAAGAAAGTTGTTACAATAGCAAATAATAAGGCATCGGAGGCACTGTACCAACTTCTGGAATGTGTCTCTGTAAGGGGCACAAAGAAACTATATCAGGTTGCAAGGCAAAGACAGAGAGATAAAGTAGATAGTCAGACACCATTCATAACGGATGCCAGCAATAACCTGCTCACCAGCCCTGAGGACATCAAAGGCAGATGGACGGAGTATTTCCAGCAGCTTCTGAATGAAGAAAACCCCACAGATGCTGTACTGCCCCAGACACAGCCTACGATGAGAAAAGAGGAGGAGCCCACCATAGAAGAAGTAAGAACAGCACTAAGGAAGATGATGTCAGGGAAAGCAGCAGGCTCAGATGAGGTCACAGCAGATATGATAAAGATGCTGGGTGAGATAGGGTAGAAATGGCTCCTGAGGGTACTAATAGCAGTGTGGAGAAAAAGGCGTATCCCACATGACTGGAGAATAAGCATACTCATGCCATTGTACAAGAACAAAGGGGACATCCACAACTGTGGGCAGTAGAGGCATCAAACTCCTATCACATTGCATGAAAGTTCTGGAGAGGGTGACTGATAAACTGATACGCAGAGTAGTAGAATGTAAGATGGGAGATGAACAATTCGGGTTCTGATCAGGATGAAGCACAATTGATCCGATGTTTGCATTGAGAAGAAGCTAGAGATGAGGAGAGAGTCCAACTGGCCATTCCTAGACTTGGAGAAAGCATATGACAAGGTCCCAAGAAAGCTGATCTGGGCAGTACTGCAGTGGTTTGAAGTCCCAGAAGCACTGGTAGAATTAGTGCAGGCTATGTACAAGGACCTAATGACTCAAGTACAGACAGTGTTCGGCTTCACAGAAGGATTCCCAGTGGGTGTAGGTGTACATCAGGGTTCAGCTCTGAGCCCACTGCTGTTCATACTGGTGATGGACTACATTAGCAAACCAGTTGGAGGGGACGGATCAACAAAGCTGCTGTATGCAGATGATGTGGCAGTACAAGCAGACTCTAAGCTAGAGCTTCAGCAAAGGATAGGAGAATGGAATGCAAATCTGAAGGCACATGGGATGAAGCTAAGCATAGATAAAACGGTGGTAATGGCAGCAAATTGGGGAAATCAGAAGAAGCTGAGAATAGAGATAGAAGGGAAGATAGTGGAACAGGTAAACAGCTTCAAGTATCTGGGAGGGGTGGTTGAGGAGAAGGGTAGTCTGAATGAAGAGGTCAAAGCTAGAATCAGAGGGGCTGCAGCCAACTGGCATAGAGTATCAAGTGTAGTCTATGACAGAAGAATGCCAAAGGAGCTGAAAATTAAGGTGTACAAGACAGTGGTGCGACCAGTACTACTGTATGGTACAGAAACCTGGGCAGTAAAGGCAGAACAGTTAAAGAAGCTAGAGGCGATGGAAATGAAGTGTCTGAAAAAGGTGATAGGATGCACACTGTGGGACAGACAAAGAAATGAGGACATAAGAGCAGAAGCCAAAATGGCTCCAGTTGCAGAAAAGATCAAAGAGAACAGATTACGGTGGTTTGGGCACGTGTAGAAAAGCAGAAGACAATCTGGTGAGGAAGATTTGGTACAGACAGGAAGAAGGTTAGAGGAAGCAAAGACATCCAGCAAAGAGGTGGATATATTGTGTAATAGAAGATCTGCGACAGTCAGGCATGAGTGTTGAAGAAGGCAGTAGTATGGCAGTGAATCGAGAGAGTTGGCGACAGTTAACAAGCTACCCCGGATCCCATGTAGAAAATAGGAAAAAGGGGGCTGATGATGATGAATCATTTCTATTCTCCAAGAGTAATTATTTCAAACCATAAAATGCTCAGTCTATAAATTACTGCCACACTACTGTCTTTTAGAGTCTCCAGATCATAAGTTCAAAAGCCTGAAAATCAAAATATCTAAAACTCAAAATATCAAAATTGAAATTTGCCCTTTCTCCACTGTTGTGCGATCCTGGAGTTGGTATATATACCTAGTGGGGGGTGTGGGGGTGAAGCCCCACACAACGGATGCAGGGTTGGGTTGCCCCCTGCATTACAACTTTTTTTGATATTTTGAGTTTTAGATATTTTGATTTTCAGTCTTTTGAACTTTCAATCTTCTGACATAGACCTGTCTTTCATACCCAACATCCTACCACTTTCTCATTCATCCTAACTTCCTCTCACATACCCAAAACATTCCTGCTATAAAATAAATTCCTTCCGACCTATGCAACTACCAACATTCACATTTTCAAGTTTAACTACTTGAAACTGTTTCAGACACAACCACATACCTACACTACCACAAGCCAAATACAAAGACTTACCCTCCACCCACATCTTATTATGTATCACATTTCATAGTGGGGCATTCAACCTAACCCTGTTCCAAGAAACAACATAACCTACATAAAGAGCCATATGGTAAAGTGTCTTTAAAACTTCTCTATCAATCTAAAAAGTACGCGGAATAAACTCAGACCAACAAGCATGGATTACTTACTACTCCCCAGGCACCCTCTCCATAACTTAAACTTGGCCAAAAACAGAAACCAGAGATGATGAAATACTCCCACAGGCTATGGACTACTACATTCCAATAGGAAAAGTAAAAAGAGAGGTGGAATAGGCATTTTATTGCCCTAACACACCAGCTTAGCCCCTACCAACAAACCATTCCCCCAGTTCAGTAATGCTGAACTAATGATCTCCTTCCTCAAACTTAATCAAAAAAACTTCTCTTCACTGCTCTATACATCCCCCAGGCAGCAATATTCTTATACTTGAAGATATACTCTTGTGGGTAGTTAGTAACATCCGTCTAAAAAAGGATGACTCTGTAACATTGTCTGAAACCTTTTAGTAAGCACAAAGCTTCCGGATAGATATCTTTCATCAGTGTAAAGTAAAACTCAACAGCACATCTTAAATAGTATAAAATGCACAGCCCAACCAAATCACAAATTAATATCAATGAAATCCTAATTAATTTTTTTAAAGACATATATCCATACCAAAAATAAAAATAAATATAAATACATATGAACCCAAGTACAAAAAATGTACAGACAAGCTGAAAACATTTATCTCAAATGTGACTGTTTACATTTCAGTACAGGTTTTATGCTGTCCATCTTATTAAGACCAGGTGGCTGGTCAGCATGCATATGAATAATCCAGTCAAATTCCCTCAGCTCTACATCATTATTAATATCACCACCTCTAGGATTTTTTGAGAGTATCTCAACAACCTTAAACATAAATTCATGTTGTGCACCCATGTCCATCACGTTTGGCCAACGCATTATTCATTACCCCACTTCTTATTTCAGATCTATGTTCAATAATTCTTTCTTTAAATTTCTAAACAGATTTGCCTATATAATAACAATTACAGCTTTTACAGGTGGATAAATAGATAAGGGCGGTATTACAAGTTGCAAAGCATTTAAAATAAAACATTTGTCCAGAGATGGGATGTGTAAAAGTATTCAGTACAAATATAATCATGGTGTGAACAATTAAAACAGGGAAAGGTTCCTGATTTATTAATGAGTGCAGGGATCCTAGAGAGGAAGTCCTTTTAAACAAACTTTTGAGATTACGGCAGTTCCTGTACGCAAAATCAAGATCATCGCTTATGTATTTCTTAAGTTCAGGTAACATCCACCAGGAAGCAATTGCTTTAGGTGACTTTAACATAAACCCAAACTCCATCACCATGAACAAATCTTAACACTCAAAAAACTGATGGATTCACAATCTATCACTATCTCCACTAGGTTTCATAAACCTTATAATATCCAGTTAATAAAAGACAGGGTTCTAGCATTTGATCCTAGTAAAATTACATCAACTGGCATTCTATCTCAGACACTCAAAGTGACTTTCTACCATCTTATGCCTACAGACACCCCTTATGTATCCCAAAACACCAACACTATAACACAGTTGCAACATTACATAATCTGATAAACAAGCATTCACATCTAGCCTAAAACCATGAAGCAGGAACACATTGAAATACCAATCATTAGCCAATGCAACACTGAAATTTAATCAGATCATTCTGAAAACACTCTACAAAATGGCACCATTGATAATAAGAAAAAGTAATAATAAATCATGCCCCATGGCTAATGCAAACAACTTAGGGATTAAAGAGTTAAAGTCTGGAATCCTGATTAAACAGCTAACAAAGCCATCAGACATTCAGGCAACTCAATAACCTCAGCAAAAGTGAAGGCACTGCAGATAAAAATATCTGCTACCTTACATTCCAAAACACTAACCAAAAAAATCCTAAAGCCTTTTGGGCCTCCATGAAGAAGCTACAAGAGAGCCAACCATCTATCCCCCACCTCCAACATTTTGCCAGATGCTATTTGCTACCAATTTCAAAACTCATTTCATTGAAACCATTACCAAACTCATTAAAATCAACTCCTCTTCTAGCTAACTACAATAATTCTTTCATTCTAAAACCAATCCTCATTTTCACAATCAAAAATGTTCTACCTAAATTAAAACCCACCATCCTAGCCAAAGATAACCTCGCAGCTAAGTACCTTAAAATACTGCAGATGCAGTAGCCTTCCCAGTATCTGCATTAATCAACTGACCAGTTCAGGACAACTATGTTCAAATCATCTAGAAAAAAATGTCGTATCATATTCTTACACAAAGGACAACGCTCCACAGAGATATCAAAACACAAGTCAACTCCTGCTCCTTCACCTCTCAAAAATCCTAGAAAAATGTATTCAAACTTAACTGGTCTATCACTTCACAGTTAAGAGTATCTTTTCTCATGCCCAGCACAGATTTAGGCCAAACCATAGCATAACTGCTAACTTTGACTTTGTCAATACCATCAATCTTAATAGAAATAATGGTAAAATGGTTTTCTCATCATTCTTGGAACTGCCAAAGGCTTTTGACAAACCCTTACATGACAAACTACTGCAGAAATGCAGAGTATGGGTCTATTTTAGTCCAGCTTCAGACGTTTCAACAACTATTTAACAGATATACAACAAGCTATAAAGTGACAATCAACCCTACCTTCCTTTCTTCTAGTCACTGTTGGAATACCTCAGGGATCTATTTTAGGATCCCTTTTACTTAATATCTTCATAAATGACTTGCACAAAGCCACCATGCATGCATCCCTTGTTTAGTACACAGGTGGTTCAACTCTCTTCTGTATGGCTGACAATCTATTTAAATTCCAAACAGTTACCCAAGAATCCTTCTCTTATACTGAAGCTTGGCTTATCAGCTCCTGGCTTCATTTAAATCCTAAATAAAAGGAAACTGCCTTTCTTTCCCCTTAAATCTTACTCAGGCGTCAATATGGGCTTCAAAGATAATTCTTCAAACAGTACACAAGTTCAAAGGGTTACACTTAAGACACTTGGTGTTACTATAAATGAAAAACTAAAACTTGATCTGCATATACCACAAGTAATCAAAAAGACATATCAAAAACTTGCAACAGTATGCTAAAGAAAGACTTCAGTAAACCTAGTAGAATTATTACAAGATCTGCCTATGTACTGCTACTTTATGGCTCTGCTATACTTGAAAATCTCCATGCCAAGCATATCTCCAAGCTACAACAATGCTGCAATACAACTGCCAGGTTTGCCTGCAACCTCCCTTATACGGCCCATCAATGCACTGCTCTCAAAAACCTAATTGGCTAGAACTACCACATAATTCCAGCTACTCACAACTACTTATATCCCACAATCTTGTAAATAAAGGTAACAGGTATCCAAGCCTAAAAAAACTATCCTCCAAACCTACCTAACCAACAGAATTCTAAGTTCAACAAACAAAGCCTTTCTGTCCACTGAAAAAGTTAATAATTCAGCAGGGGTAGCCCTTTATTCTCTTCACATTACCAAACTCTGGAACTCACTACCTTTAACAATAAGACTCAAAAACGACGTGCCCACTTAAAACATCAATTAAAATAGCATCTCAAGGACTGCTGGCTTTACTTTTGCTCTTCACCAGACTAACTGGTAACAGACAACACTCTCCATTACCACCTCTTTTCCAAAGCTCTCGTCCCCAAAACACTGGTGCCTAAATAGTGAAAAATTAAACTGCAAATAAAATGTAAACAGTCTAAATCTGTTGTAACTACTACTATATCGCTGCTCTTAGACTAATACGTCTTGACACTACCATCCACAGTAAACATTTTTCTTATTACTTATCCATCAAAAGGGTACATTTTCCGACTGCAGCCTGAATGACTTGTCTAACTACCTCTAACACAGCTGTCTATATGTTTACTCATGCATATCCATGTTTACAGCTGTTGTGCTACAAAAGCATTTATATAATATAGTCCACCGGAGTATGATATTGTGATTGTACCAGTATGATTGTGTTGAGCCAATGTAATTGTGCCAGTGTGAATGTATACTTTTATTCAGTTTGACTTTATGTAATGAGAACCGGTTCAATATGCCACTGTGCATCATTCTCTGATACTGAACTGTCAAAGATGACACTGATGTTTAATTTACCGGAGTTAATTTACATTTTATCTTGTACTACATTGAAATAATGCAGCTCATCTCCCCAGGCCTTTACTGAAGTTGTTCTTTAGCTAGTAGGCCTTCATCAGTCAAGAAATGAAAATTTACTAACTAAAAGACTCTGATCATACTGTCATATACCTGAAAACCAACATCTTTGAGGCAAGACTGTTTTGTTTTTTCCCTTGGATAAGATCTATGAAAGAAAAAATATAGTTCTAATTATCTGTTTCTGTGAATTCCACAGGGACAGACCAACAAAGCATTGTAATCAGACATTTTCTCAAACACTGACATGTTCAGAGGCACACACTAGGCAAAAACAGGCAGAAGGAATCAAGCCAGTGCACTATAGAAAGCATTTAACAGCTCATAGCCTTAGTCCCCCACATTAACTGTCAGACAATCCTCTTGCTAACTGACAGACAAAAAAGAAGTGTGCAGAGGTGCATAGATAGCATTTAATCGTTCCTTTATCCATTAAGCAAAGCAATAATTGAAATAAACTGCAGAATCTGGGAAGTGAACATAGGTCTTCATTAATGAAGAGTAATTACTACTGAACTACCTTCTTCCATTTTTTTAGCATAGAAATGGATAAACAAAAAATCTGGGAAGTTCAGAAAACTGATTTGCAGACCAAACAAGTCTACCACTATTAGGAACGGTTCTTACCTCTACAGGTTTCAGCACATCCAAAGAAAATATTACCATTTGAAAACTTGGAAAAAGCTTGGCTCTTAGTCATCCCTTTCTGGCTGCCAAACACCACAGTTCACTTCCACATATTTAATGTTACTCCCTGGTCTGTTTATGCTAAATAATTCTGATGGATTAGTCTGAAACAATGCAGTCCATTTGTGGCATGGTTACCTTGAATTAATTGCATGCTATTTAAGAGATTCAAGCCAATTAATGTAATACACTCCACTAACTTACAGAAGATACTTTAACCATTCTTCAAATATTCATTGGCGAGAGGAAATAAAAAAGCTACAAATGTCTCCGATAGTATAGACTGCTTCCATATCCTGTGCGGACGAGAACTTGTCTTCAAAACCTCAGTAAATCTGCCTCTTGAGGCCTAATTTACACTCTGTACTCTCTGAAATGGCATGCATCATGCAAGACAAATCTCCCTATGTCAATGTTTAAAAAGGAACATTTTGTATTCTTCCTTTGCTATTTTTAAGAATAATATCTAGATTTGTTATACCTTTTTAATTTCTTCAAGATTTAAATGAACCACTCATGTCTGCTGTCACAAGGTATGAAGTTCTACTTCAAAGGCAATGTCCTGATTTAAGGATGAATCGTAGAAATGCATGATGTAGTGGTCTGGCTGTCTGCAGAAGTATAACCATATTAGTTTGCTCTTCAGACACTCACTGCAGCCTATATGCCACTGTATTTTGTCCAGTATAACAAATGTGTACTGTAGCAAGCAGATTTGATGTCCACTTTATTATATTTTATTTTTTATTTCAGTAGAATACTTTCAGGACATAGGAACACTTCACTAAACATGCCATTTCTTCAGAAACCAAAATAAATCACAAAGGTAACTATTAAGGGAGTGGTTCAGGAAACAACATCTGTGCAAATATTAATTATCATTAAAATGTAATATTTTCAATCTAATTTTCCAATCCTATCACCTAATTAGATTCATTCTGCTAGCAAATTAACATGGCAGTATGTAAATGTTTTCAATGCAGTTCAGCATAAATGCATTTGGCCTCACACCATAGCATATGCCTGTCAAATATTAAAATCTTTTATAAAATGTGTACCAAAATAAGGACTTCTAAATTAACAAAGCATATCATGTGGCTAGGCATAAGTCCCAAATATATGCACAGTCATCTTGGTCTTAAACACAGCATTAACTTGAACATTTATTCAATTCTTATGTCAGCTTTATCCTATTCAAGATCATGAAGCAACCAGCACCTATCCTAGTAACAGGACACAAGGCAGAGAACCACTCCTTGATGAAATACTAATCCATCATTGGACATGGTCAGTGACACACTACATGCATGCATTCAGGCAATTTGGAAGACAAACAATTTACTTAATTCACCTAAATGAAATATGGGCCAAAATTACAGCACTTGGAAGTCACGCAGACACAGAGAGAACATGGGGACTACACAGAAGGGACCGCAGTGAAGAAGTCACGCAGACACAGGGGAACATGGAGACTACAAAGAAGGGACCCCAGTGAAGAAGTCACACAGACACAGAGAGAACATGAAGACTACAAAGAAGGGACCCCAGTGAAGAAGTCACGCAGACACAGGGGAACATGTAGACTACAAAGAAGGGACCGCAGTGAAGAAGTCACACAGACACAGGGAGAACATGGAGACTACACAGAAGGGACCCCAGTGAAGAAGTCACGCAGACACATGGGAACATGGAGACTACAAAGAAGGGACCCCAGTGAAGAAGTCACACAGACACAGAGAGAACATGTAGACTACACAGAAGGGACCCCAGTGAAGAAGTCACACAGGCACAGGGGAACATGGAGACTACAAAGAAGGGACCCCAGTGAAGAAGTCACGCAGACACAGGGGAACATGGAGACTACAAAGAAGGGACCGCAGTGAAGAAGTCACACAGACACAGGGGAACATGGAGACTACAAAGAAGGGACCCCAGTGAAGAAGTCACGCAGACACAGGGGAACATGGAGACTACAAAGAAGGGAACCCAGTGAAGAAGTCACACAGACAAAGGGGAACATGGAGACTACAAAGAAGGGACCCCAGTGAAAAAGTCACGCAGACACAGGGGAACATGGAGACTACAAAGAAGGGACCCCAGTGAAGAAGTCACGCAGACACAGGGGAACATGGAGACTACAAAGAAGGGAACCCAGTGAAGAAGTCACACAGACACAGGGGAACATGGAGACTACAAAGAAGGGACCGCAGTGAAGAAGTCACACAGACACAGGGGAACATGGAGACTACAAAGAAGGGACCCCAGTGAAGAAGTCACGCAGACACAGGGGAACATGGAGACTACAAAGAAGGGACCCCAGTGAAGAAGTCACGCAGACACAGGGGAACATGGAGACTACAAAGAAGGGACCGCAGTGAAGAAGTCACGCAGACACAGAGAGAACATGGAGACTACACAGAAGGGACCGCAGTGAAGAAGTCACGCAGACACAGGGGAACATGGAGACTACAAAGAAGGGACCCAGTGAAGAAGTCACACAGACACAGGGAGAACATGAAGACTACAAAGAAGGGACCGCAGTGAAGAAGTCACACAGACACAGGGGAACATGGAGACTACAAAGAAGGGACCCCAGTGAAGAAGTCACGCAGACACAAGGGAACATGGAGACTACAAAGAAGGGACCCAGTGAAGAAGTCACGCAGACACAGAGAGAACATGGAGACTACACAGAAGGGACCGCAGTGAAGAAGTCACGCAGACACAGGGGAACATGGAGACTACAAAGAAGGGACCCAGTGAAGAAGTCACACAGACACAGGGAGAACATGAAGACTACAAAGAAGGGACCGCAGTGAAGAAGTCACACAGACACAGGGGAACATGGAGACTACAAAGAAGGGACCCCAGTGAAGAAGTCACGCAGACACAGGGGAACATGGAGACTACACAGAAGGGAACCCAGTGAAGAAGTCACGC
>NC_056749.1:341294384-341419384 GCF_019279795.1 Protopterus annectens
GGTATATGAGCCAATAAAAGAAATTGCAAAACAGAGCTACTTCTGTTTAATGCCAAACTGCTTGATGTTCTGCATTGAACAGAAGAGGGTCTGCGCTGTGTGATTTTTTTGAATGGCTCATATACTGGCATACGAGCCAATCAAAACTCGTCAAACATGGAGCTACCTTTTTTTTTTTGGGTCTTCACTTAGTGTAAAAGACCTTTTTTTTTGTCCCTACATGGCCCATCAGAAATTATAATGACTTACTATGTTTTGAGGGGGCCCGCGGATGCATTAAGAATTCTTGTAGTGACACCCCCCCCCCACAAAAAGGTTGTGCACCACTGTCTCTAGTCAATACCCTGGATTGTATTTAGTAATGGCTGCCCATGTCCAGAAGGGTTGTGGGTGCTAACTCCGTAAGTATTTATGGTTCCCCATCAACTCGTTTGTTTTGAATGCTGTTATAGTGGTGCTCTGCTTTATATAAATTGGCAGCCTATTCCAAAGATGCAGCTGTCAATGGGAGACAAAATTGTCCCTCCAGCATTTGCTATTCAGGTCGCAAGCCATATTTAGGTCCCTGGAACAGGTAGCTCTAGTCCCATTTGATTTATGGATGTGCAGCAAATTCATGAGGTTTGGGTCAGAGATTGCTCTGTAAGTCAGGCACAAGTCTCCCCTAAGAAGTCTAAAAAATACAGAGTATAGCGACATGGATTTTAGTCAATCTGTGTAGGGCATGTGCTGGAGTCCCTTGAAGATCTTAGTTAGAAACTTCTGAGGTCTCTCCAATTTCTGCAGGTGCTTTGCACAGTACATGCCAAAAGGGGCATTATATTCAATTATGGGCCCGATTAGTGATGAGTATAGAGGGGTTATAACCTCCTTTGCTCTAAAGGTGATGCCTTTGATAATCAAGTGTGCTATGTAGAAAGGCCTTCCTTACTACAGTAGACACATGGTTGTCAAAGTTAAGATGACAGTCTAATTGTGATCCCAGATCTCTTACCACATCGTAGGTACATAAGGTATTATTGTTAATTTGATAGTGTGAAGAGACACGTTTTTACTGAACGGAATGATGTAGCATTTCTTTGCATTCAGTTTGAGACTGACTAAGACACCAGTTGTTGGTCTGTGCAAAACCCTGCTGAAGTATACTGTCATCATTTGGGGATTCAATAACTGCACCCAGTTTGCGGTCAAACTTAATCAACCACAGCCCCTTAGTTTTGGCCTGAACTTCTGAGAAGTATATACCAAACAGTAGGCGGCTCAGCATTGACCCTTGTGGCACCCTGCTGGTGACAGGTCTGTTGGTTGATGTGGAGTCACCCACTTCGTTAGTGTGTGACTAGGCAACCCATTTTACAAAAAAGGGGTTTACATTCAGTTTCCTAAGTTTATCTGTAATGCTTGAGTGAAGGATTGTGTCAAAGGCCTTTGCCAAGTCAAGGTATGCCGTTTGCACAGATTTGCCCTCATCAATGGCCCTGGTCACATTTTCAAAGAAATCCATCAGGTTTAACAGGCAGGCTTCTGCCCTTGAAGAAGCCAAATTGGGTCAGATCCAGGGTTTGGAGGTCACCTATGTCATTATTTATGAGGTCCATGATGATATGTTCCATGGCTTTACAGATGAGGCTGGTCAGAATTATGGGTCTATAATTCCCTGGGTCTGTTGCTAACCCACCTTTGTGGAGGGGAATAACTTGTGCTGTTCTCCATTCCTCAGGAATAAAGCCAGTGGTTAAGGCTGTGATTGAATAGGGTACTTAATGGTGATGTAAGTTCATGTTTTAGTTTGTTTAGAAGACAGCCTTGGATGCTGTCTGGTCCCATACAGGCTGTGTTTTTTTGCCTTAGACAAGGCTTTAATGACCTGCTCTTTGGATATGTAGGGTGGTGGATTTGGTGCTAAGGGTGTGAAATTTTCACTCAATTTGTCCGCTAGCAAGTTTGCTATCTCTGCAGGATCAGTGTGTGTGATACTGTTCGTCACTAGTTCAGCACATGCTTGAGTCCTACCTTTTAGGCTACATACGTAGCTATAAAAGGCTTATGATTATCCTTGGCTGTGAATGCTAAGGTTCTCTCAAACTCACACTTAGGAAATTTGACATGTTGGCTTTTTTGCCTGTTGAGGCTGAGGAGGGTGCATGTCCATTGATGAGCCTCAACCTTAGCTTTCTTAGACAGCAACGTTTTGCATTTGTTGTAAAGTTTGCTGATGCTGGATCTCCACCTGGGTGGCTTTTTTTACTTGGGGTTCTGGTTTTGATTCTCTTTGGAACAGTTGAGTCTATACACTTATATAAGTGATTGTACAAGGCTTTAGTGAAAACTTTGGTGTAATTACCGCTAACACCTGGGGATGGGGCTTGGTACGCTTTGATGGAGTTTTTCAGTCTGACTTTGCCCTTTGTGAGTTCTGGTGTTAGCAATAGTTCAAAGGCAACTGATTTGTGGTCAGATTTAACTAATAAGGGTCCGACAGTTGCCCTGGTGCATCTATTTGTCCTGTCAGTGAGGATCAAATCTAGTATAATTGTTCCTCTTGTTGGGGTTTGAACAATTTGTTCCAGGGCATTTGAGCTAAGTCAAGGAACTTTTTGTACTACTGAGTTAGGGCTCGAGTAGGTTTCCCTGCTGATGGTGGGATAATTGAAATCCCCCATGACCAGAGTGTTTGGCAGTATTTGGACTGACTCCAGTTTGGTCAAGTAGGCCTCATGAGTATCATGATCTATGGAGGGTGATCTATAACTGGCTATGACTTGAATGGGTGTCTTACCCACAGTAAACTAAACTTCCAGTAACTCCATGGAGTTGTCCAGTCTAACTACTTGAGTGGTGAATTCATCTCTAATATGGACAGAAACACCAACTCCTTTGGTTCTCATACGTTCCTTTTTAAGTCTGAAGGAGCAGAAGGCATTGTAGCCTTACAAGACCGTGGTACTCTCTGTGGCCTTCAACCAAATTTCTGTAGCCGCACAGGCATCTACATCATCCAGTGATAGACATGCTTCCAGAGTGTGCAGTTTTCCGGTTTTTAAGCTCCTAGAATTTAGCAGCATAACCCTTATTTTGTTATGGTTGGCAATTTTCACATCTGCAATTTTATTTTTGAGACCCTGCCTAAAAAAGGCACTATGGGGGAGGAAAGAGCCTTTGCCAACAGCCAAAAGCCTACTGATGCCAGGTGCAAACTGTCTCTGGCAAAGCAGTGACATTTGTCGATCATGTCATTCCAAGCTAACAGAAACTGGGTCCCCTTTGAGTGACACCAAAAACTAAGCCAATTATTGAAATGTGTCATTATTTTGTTTATACTGTGGCATCATTCTAGGTGAGGGTAATATGCTGCTCAAGGCTATGGACATACCTGCCTGGGACACATACTCAGAAAGCTCAGTCATGTCTCTTCATATAGTCCAATGAGGTAGTATCTAGTCATTCATTCATTCCAACATGAGCTATGACAGAGTCATAATGGTACTTGTTGCCAAGAGACCTGAGTGCATGCGTGATCTGACAAATCCTGGCACCAGACAGGCAGCTGACCTTGAGTGGTGATTGGGACATCCATGTGTTTTACTATGGAGTCTCCAATGACAGGAAAATTTGTTTTTTGAGTGATAATCCTTAAGGGCTTGGTAGGTGAGGCACTGGTGTTGCTATGCTTCATAGATGCTGTGGGAACCATGTTAGCTGCAGCAGTCTTTTGTTTTGGAGGTCTCTGATGCTTTGGTAAGTTTTTTTTTTTTTTTTAAGAAAACCACCGTGTGTGTTGATTTATGTGTTGGATGCATACTGTGTGCATGAATAGTGATGGGTGAGTTGAGAACCTCTTCAGTGTTACTGTTTTTTGTGCAAGAGAGCAAGGATTCAAGATTCTTGGTGCAGGCACTCTGTATTAGAGTGATTTATTAGTAGGGGGTTATCAGTATACATGAGGCAGTTGCTACACTGAGACAGGAGACCCAAGTCAAGAAGGCTGGCAGGAGAAACAAAGGTACTCCAACTGTCCATAATGCTAGGTTTGAAGAACTGTTATCACAAAGGGGGATGCTTTCAGGACTGATCTAGGAGGTGCTCCGTAGATGGGTATTTCTAACGGGGATTTTTGGCTGGTGGTTTAATAGGTCACAGCTCACTAGCAATTCTTAGAACAGAGATGTACTAAACATGAGGACCACACCAATGTACTACAGCTGTATCTAAACAAAAAATTGTAAAAATTATCTGTCTGGCTATGGTGCACAATTGTGTGGCAGTGTGTGGTGCTGTACAATGCAGAAACAAGCAGAAACCCACTTAAATGCAGGGCTTAAATACCAGAATCTAAAAACTTAAAAAAAAATTAAAAAAAACTCAAAAGAACCCATTAGGGTGCTTACTCCAAGCCCTAGACCAATCACCCTTCACCAGACAGGTTCCAGTCAGGTACTTCTTTCACAAGGGTACAAAAGGGCCCATTCTAATCAAAGGTGGCTTGGAAAATGTGCTCAGTAAAAACAGATCAAGATGCAGCAAACTGTTATCTGGACTATGCTGCAGCTACAAGCTACACTAAGTGGGAAAAGCTAAAAAAAAGTTTAAACAGCAGAAAAAAAAACAGAAGTAAGACACTAAAAATGTTTTAAACAGCAAGGAGACACTAAAGATTTTAAACAGCAAACAAATCAGATATTTAAAATGCTGCTTGGCAGTAAAACAAACAAAAGAGATGCTTTGCAAAGAGTGAAAAGTAACAAAAAAGCTAGGTAGATTTGGGAACATTTTGAAAAATTCCGTTATCTCTTGGTTTTGGGGCATAGTTAAGGTTCCAGCTACCTGAACTGCAAGCCTAAAGGTCAGAGTTCTTCCTTCCTCAGGTCTGCTGGTCTCTTCTATAAAGTTAATTACAAAAGTTTATGCTTATTTTCATGGTTTAGGGATGCCAATATTTTACATTTGTTCTGGTCTTCTCTTCACAGTCTTTTTAACTCTGTACTTTACATCATTTAGGTTTTCTACAGTTTCAAGCTGAGGCTGCCATTTAATTAAAATTTGTTTCTGCAGAGGGGATCAAAATTAAAATTTTCTATTCCCTTGTTCTTGCATTTTTATTATAAGCCCCCTTTTTGTGCGTTCTGAACAAAGCCTTTCAATGGATTCCAATACAACAGGCATTACTACCTTCAGTCTATCTCTTGTATAGTGTTTTATGAAACTTTTAAATGTGGTTCAACTCTTATTTCCAAGATGTTCTGGCAATATCTAACAGTCCACAAGGGTTCCCTTCTGTATAACAATACTCAGAAGGACTGAACCCTGTTGAGGCTTGAGATACTTCTCTAATGGCAAACAGGAGGCATGGCATTAACTAGTCCCAGGTTTTTATCATGATCTTCAATAACCTTTCTTGGCATGGATGTTAATATATGGTTACAATACTCCACTAACCCTTACGTCTGGGGGTACACAGAGGTTTTCCATTGCTGCTCCTTAAAGCAATGGCACAGCTGATGCATTATTCTGGGAATAAATGCAGCCCTCTGCTTGGTAAGTATTAACATATTTATCCCTAATCTGGAAAATAATGTCAGCTTCTAGCTACAGATACAGTATTAATCATCTATATAGGAATAGCCTCAGGGTACTCAGATGCATAATCCAAAATAACTAAAATATACTTAAACCCATTGCTTAATTTTACCAATATCCCAACAATGAGCATATCTGTATGATTGAAAAACACCTCAATAAAGGGTAATGGAATCAAAAGATTTTTAAAGCCTGCTTTGGTGAGGGTCTGTCTTCTGGCATTCAAGCCAACCAGCATTGAAGTTCTCATTTTCTTTCATTACTCCTGATAAGCAAAAGCTTACTAGGATCTATACTTTAGTCTTGCCCATTTGCAGGTGCACACCCAGTACATGACTACATGCTAACCTTATCACTAGGTATTTGAAAAGGTTGAGCAGTAATAGCCAAAGTACTTCAAGGTCTCTGTCTTTACTTACTCTCTACAATAACACATTTTGTCATTTAAATTAACACTAGGAAGCAGGACAGTTTTGTTCAGCTTCTTCCCCTTGTAAACATAGTTACATTCCAATTGCTCTACTTTAGGTCTGGTCTTCCTACTTTACCTTTTTAAAAATGTATCCAGCTTATCTGGAGGTCACCCAATGCTGCAGCTAAAAAATGTGCTATACAAAAAAATACAGCACAGTCCATCACTTTATAAAAATAAACAATTTTCTTGTGAGGCAAAGAAAATAGAAATGTAAACTCTTCCCAGATAAGCACCTGGAGCTAAGAAATAACACAAAGTGCCTCTTCTATTATAGCCCCATACGAAAGGGACTACATTTTGCACATCAAATCGTTAAATGCCTTCCTGTTGCTGTCCTACTTCTGGATTCTGTTGGCAGTAAAAGTGCCTTCCTGTTGCTGTCCTCCTCCTGGATTCTGTTGGCAGTAAAAGTGCCTTCCTGTAGCTGTCCTTCTCCTGGATTCTGTTGGCAGTAAAACTGCCTTCCTGTAGCTGTCCCCCTCCTGGATTCTGTTGGCAGTAAAAGTACCTTCCTGTAGCTGTCCTCCTGGATTCTGTTGGCAGTAAAAGTGCCTTCCTGTAGCTGTCCTCCTCCTGGATTCTGTTGGCAGTAAAAGTGCCTTCCTGTAGCTGTCCTCCTCCTGGATTCTGTTGGCAGTAAAAATATCCAGGCTCCTTCAGCTGTCTTTCACAAGGCACCTTCTTCCAGCAACCCTTTGCCCAGAACACCTGCCTCCAGACTCATGGTCCTCATCATCTCCACCCTTGAAGGGTTACAGACCTTCTGATTTTTGTGCCACTTGAATGGCTAATTAGCTTCATTAACAATAATCTTTCAAAAACTTCCTCTGCCTAATACATCAAGTATCTGTCTGCCTTAGACAGCTTTATTTCCATCATGCTTTGTAAATAAATTGTTCCAGTTAAAATATTTAATATCATGTTTACAGCAATTCTGCTTATATGTTCATCTTACAAGTTGTCACTTTTACATTATTTTTGTGGTACTATCATTGTGAGAATCACCACATTATGTTATGTTATGATATTTATATAGGTTCATAGGTTCGTACTAGGCTATCTGCCCTAGGGCATTTATAAGCCTAGCCAGAGTGTGTGTGGCTTTCACCACCTCTTAGGATGAGAATACTATGCCCATTTAGGGTTTAGTTTACTGTGCCTCTGTCTAGTAGTGACACAGAGATGACCGCCGGGGTAAACCTACGATCTCCCATCCACTCCTCATGATTTCTCTTGAATAGAGTCAGCGAGGGGCTCTGCCGGACATGGACAGGGATTCGGTTCCAGAGTGTAGGGAGTCTCTGGGTTATGAATCTGTCCCTCCAGCACATCCTATTTATTTCTGTGTTGAGGTTTACCAGGTTTACTATTGAAATTGCGATCGAACTTAGTCGAACGGCCACTTCTGCGACGTATTTACGCGAACCGAAACCGTGAAAATTGTTCGCAACCGACAGGCATTCGACGTTCGACATTACCGGCCACACAACACCTCCACACCCATGCTACCATGGCTCACGCAAGGGCGAGGATCTGCCGTTCGCACAATCGGATTCGACCGCAGTGACATTCGCTCTTCAGCCTTCGCACATAGTCGGTTCGGCATTTCAATAGTAAACCGGTTTACCATATATTTTGTGTGTCACTGCCATTTTCTTCCCCTCTTCTTCCCTGCATGTCTCTCTCTCTCTATATATATATATATATATATATATATATATATATATAAACAGAGACAAGGAAAGGGTAAGAAATGGCAGTTTAAATGTCACTTCCCACACAGTATTCTTCATCTTTTTTAGTTTATAAAAAGAACAGATTGTATGTACTTTATAATAATGGAGATCACGTTATATTGTTTGCTTGGTCCTTTAACAATGTCAAGGGTCTAATTATAACAACAAGGAAACTTGAAAAGAGAAGGACTAGCACAGCAGTTCCAAGGAAACAATTTCAAGATTACTCCAAGACAAACGACAGAGTGCACAAATGTACGAAGACTGCTACAATCTAAATTTTTATGGTTACACTAAATACCATCTAAAGTGCTCAAGTGACAGATGTTTATTTTGTGTAGGTTGATATGTGTTCAGCAAAGTCTGGTAAGAAAATATTTATTGACAGTTCTGTAGTTTAACAAAAGTGCAGTGAATTATGTCAGAGTAGGTAAAATGATACGTTTTTAACTTAGTTGCTGACACCAGCTTACATTTTGCTGTGCCAACAGTTAAATATTTTAGTAGTAGCAGCTTACTTTGGAAAGGAATACTTCTAATAAACAATCTAAAAAGTTGTGAAACTTCAGTTTTCTTCTATTAAGAATGTTTATTTATTTATTATTTATTTATTAGCATTTGTAGACTGGGAAATTCCACTGGGTCAAAGACCCATTTTCAGTGACGGCCCGGGGAGAAAAGCTCCTCAGAGTATTACAAAGAGACAATGTTTAGCATAAGATTAAAAATATTACAGATATAACAGGCAATAAAACATTTTACAATTCATAGGATTACATTAATATTTCATTAGGAATCATTACATAGGTTAAGATGTTACTTCAGTAGAAACACATGGATATAATACAGTACTTTCTTTGCAGACAGTGTAGTTTACAGTATTTTTGTGAAAGGCTTCGTGTTACTTACATATGCCAGTCACGGATTTTGTGCTGTTTAAGGTGGTTTGCTTCTAAGGCATGAGCAAGATGGATCATTTAGATAATGAGATTTTACAGTTACTTTGAAAGATTTTTTGATGGTCAATTTGGGTTTGTTAAATGTTATTTAAAAACGGCACTTGTCTTATTAGCAGCATCTGTGGCCCTGGTTTCCAGAAAGACATGGTTTAAAAAGCAACCCCATTGTACTAAAATCAGTATTTGAACTAACACCATGCATGACCAATATGGATTTTATTTCTTGAGGCCTCCATTAAACTGCCTACATGTGTTTCATGCTAGCCTGTGCAAATTACTCAGGACATGCTGCACACTATCACAACAGGGCTGGTTGTGACACAAAGCCGGTGGTAGTAACCCAACCATGGTCATGTAGCTCTGCTATATTTAATCTCCCTTCTGTTATGCATTGTGTGTCAATGATCCTGCCCATACAAGACAGCAATGCAGCAAAGTGACTCTGGTAATAGATGGACTGGTATAGTAGTCTCCATGGAAATAGTACTTTTGTTCCACCCCCTTAAATATAAAGCAGAAAATTTAAAAGTCACATTCATGACATTGTAGAAAATCATTCTTACCTCAATATGTTGTAATTAAGGGGTATCAATAATAAAATGGAGGCATGCCTTTACAAAGCCACCAAACAGTGGGGCCTTCAAAGATGGGTCTTTTTTTTTTTTTTTTTTTTTTACACTGTGGTTCAGTTTATTCTGCTGCTTAAAAGTCTGAAATCTGACACATGACACCATACCCAGTGTACCCTAGTGCAGTACAGATGGATCCAGTGCAAGTGCTGCAGATGTCTGCAGTGCTACTGAATGCACCACATCCTATGTACTCACATATTTTGCAGAGTTTGCGTCACTGGTTGCCCTTAAATTCACACTTATGCTTGATAGTCACAAATAACTGCCCGTCTCAGGACAGCAGATAGTAGTACTGGTTAACTGCTTAGGCATGAAACAGAAACAGTGGATGGTGAGACTGCATCCAGTATCATAACCTTCAACTGCTTAGTGTCCTACAAGTGGTTGCTGTCACGGGTATGCCTGTGTAATATCTTCCGATCATGTCAGACTGAGGGCACATCCAGTAATGCCAAGGTATTCCCATTGTCATAATTACCATCTCTTTCATTAATATGTACACTTCCTGTTGTGAACACTCAATAAATGACTTATCAGGTCCTGAAGATGCTCCATTTGCCAAGTGCTGTTTGGACTCCCCAGCAGCATCTCAACACCCGCCCCTAAGCTAGTACTGTCTATGTTCATCTCATTAGATGTGCTACCTATCTCCAAAGACAGACAGAAATGGGCATCTGAATAAATGCATGTCATACCCAGGCCACTGATCAGCATGCAATAGAAATGTTAGGTTAATGCCTGCCTCAGTAAATATTTGAAATGTCGGGACCTGCTACTGAGTCTCAAAATATGGAGACTGAATGACCAAAAGAATGAATTTATATATACTAAGTCCAAAATATGCCATTTCTTGGAATATTCCCTTTTCTTAAAGGTATGGCAGTCTCGGAGTTGGTATATATAAATCCAGGAGGTGCAGGGGTGCCCCCCCACCCACCAACAAAAGGAAGCGTTAATGAGAATAACAATTTTCAAGATTCACTCTTCTCCAGGTCTTTGGTCTTTTTGTCCAGCTTTTTGGCACTTGGCATTTTGAGTGACTACATATCAACAGGGATCCGCAAGCAGCACTAACTCTATACACAAATCCTAGCTCTTCCTGACATCACCAGCACCTTCAACAGATGCTTCTGGTAGTGTGTGCAGGATGGTGGTAGCCTGGCCCAGGAGTAAGTGACTGCACATGAATCTCAGAGGTACCTTTAGGGAAAAACTTCACACTGAATAAGACATGGCATCTACATCAGTGTTTCTTGTACTTATGTGGCACATGGACATGTCTATGAAGCTATGCATGGAATATATAAATATCTAACAGGATGACTTATAGTTGCTATAGTGGAGGTGTTGGATCCTGAAATATACAGAAACATATGGCTTGATCTACAGGTAACTCATATTCCCTACAAATATAGCCATTTTTGACTGCTTGACCAGAGAAGACAATAATTCCCCAGTTGGTGTGAAGGAACAGTCCTTTCTAGGTCAATGAACGTAATCTGACATTTTAGCTTTATACAAAACAGCCACTCACAGTAGACTTGCACCATCCATGGATGAAAGCCAACTGAATTGACAACAGCAGGTTTGTATCCACAGACATTTGTAGTGTGCTACAAGTCTTCTCCAAACAAATGGTGCCAGCCATATTCCTTTGTAATCAGCAGAACACATTCTCCATATCAACAAAGAAGGCACTCCTGCTGTGGCCAGACAGACCATCATGATACACTGATAGGCTTAGACTTGCTAACAGTATTAACTGAATGGGTCTCCTTTGTATAACTGAAGCTAAACCTATCACCATCTGAACAGCTGATCACCACAATACAGCTACAAATGTATTCAAGGTTAAGTAACTTTTGCAGTGAGGTCTGAACACTATCAGAATCTCAAGAATCTGCCACCCACAAGTGTCTCTCCCTATGTATACAACTTTCAAGGTAACTCCAGCTATAAAAAAGGAAAGTTAGTGCTACCCTGTACATAATAAATATATATGTGTGTGCGTGTGTGTGTGTGTGTGTATATATATATATATATATATATATATATATATATATATATATATATATATATATACATATACATATATATATATATATACATATACACACACACACACGGAGAGAGCGAGAGAGAGAGAACAGTGGTATGGGTGTGCTGTCCCCCCCCCCCCCCCAAAAAAAAAAGGCTGCATGGACAAAATCCTCTTCAGTAAACAAACATATTACGGTGGACTTCCAGGTAGCAATACATGTATAGTAGATCAGCAAAGACAAATTTAGCTTAGTTCAAGCAGAGAGAGTAGCTGGATTAGCATATTCCTGTATATGAGGTGACACACTTGCAGCACCCAAGTTGTATCTCAACAGTGAATGGGATTAGTCCATACATTGCTGGGCAGCAGTAAGGAGGAGGTTATGGCAGCAATGCAATACAAAGGGGGTCATCAACATTCACCTTAGCAAAGAGTGTACCACACCCATAGTACAGGTGTGTGGAGACTGCTATCTTAGGTAATAATGCCAGACACTCTCAAGTCTTGCTAACTGTAATACTTAACAACCACACAGTACACAATTACTGCACTACGGATTCCCAAATTCTGTGCGTTTGCAATGCTTCAGATGTTTACCAGAGCTCTAAAAGTTACACATCTGAGGTCAACCATAATATTTTTTGTTAGCTCTGCGAGTCTTGGCAAATGAATGCAGAGTAACTACACAGTGACTGTTGCAGAATAGATTCCAAGCTTCTAGCATCTGTTACACAACATTCCACACTGTGCTAGTGATACCCACTATACAAAGGTGGTCAGCTTTTGTTGTCCTGGAAACTGGGTGCAGTGTATGGCAATATCAGTGACTGCTGTAGATGCACTACTAGACATCAAAAGAAACCTGGCCATAAACATACTGGACATATCAAACTCATTAAGAATGCACCTACCAAATGGGGGGGGGGGGCAAAATCAATGCAGAAACCCCCCTCTGCAAAACCATGTGGTGGACTTCAAGCTGCTCTGTACTTATATATATTAACTCTACGGACATACAATATGTGTAAAAAGAGAAAACACCTGATAGAGGTGAAACAGTGCTCACACAACTTTGCTTTTGCAGTTGAGCTGATCTCTATGTATGATTTGGAAGTCAGAGGATTAGATGAGTTTAAGTCAACCACTGTTTCTGGGAGTGCATTTGACTATTCCTTGACGATGGGCCAATTGTTGCACCATGTCTTACCAAGTCCCATGTCCTGCAGCACTTTTAACATATCCAACTGCTCCACAATCAGTATTAGTAACAACTAACATACTCTTCTGGGCTGCAGTGTCTGTGATGCACCTAGTCAAACAGTACATTTCTTTTCTGTATTGTTGCATATATATATATTATATTACTTGCTCATCTACAATTTCATGAAGGAATGCAGCACACAGCTATCTTTGCCTTTAACTGCAGCAGTTTCACAGAAGTAACATTTTTACCAGCTGTATGGCATATTATGTAAATAATGTTCAATCTTTTGGTTAACTAAAATTTGCAGCCTTTGAATATGTAAAATGTGCAATGTTGTGTTTTCTTAGTGGTGCTGACTCATGCCTATCATTCATTCCCACTAAAATGGCATTGTGAAGATCTGTGCAAGTCATCCTCTGGGTGCAGCATCCTATAGTGCTATGGTGCCAGAGATTACTCTCTGCTCATCAGCACAAGTAGGTATTGTGTTCCCTTTTATGTTCCTTTTTTTCTTGCATTGTTTGCTCAGATGTATATAGCATGTTCCTGCAAAAATAAATGCTGTGCATCCACTTTTACTTAGATGACCATTCCACTTCCAACACTCTGACACATTGGTAGGACACCCTAACACCATGCAAACAATGCTCATATCCATAGGCAACCTGTATAAAAAAATCCAAAAATGACAAATACACAACAGTGCATTCAAATAAATATTGGAAATACTTCACATATACATACTTGCACCACAGCTCTCTCATGCCTCTAAAATATTATCCTAACTTACAAGCTGGCATTGGCATTTTAGAAATGCTATGCTTCCTATCAATTATATACAGTGACAATAATAGCAGCATACTGAACACCTACCCAGTTCCCACCTCTCAGTGTCAAAGATACCATTTGATATCTAAGGACTCAAATGCCCATCTGTTTCCCACATGGCATTATTGGGTGTTAGCCTTTGTTCCTGCTTATGAAACTGGCTATACGCATATGTTACACATACTCCAACTATGGAACATTTTGTTTAGGGTTCTGAAACACACATGCCATATCAGAACCATTTTGCACCCGATAGGGGTTTATATGCACTAACAGAGTGGTTGATTGTTAACATTTAGGTTCATAGATGTATGCTAGGCTAATGACCATACTGAGGCCTTTATAAGCCTAGCCATGCAAGCCAAATGTATCCCACAAGTTATTGTGCCTCACAGTTTTTTTTAAGGGTGTATGTTACTTGAGGCATAATTTAACAGATGCCTCTATCCATCAGAGACATAGGTGTCAGGCCAAGGGTGAATTTCTGATTTCCCATCCGCTGGTCCTGGTTACGCTTGAATAGGGTTAGGAAAGGGATTTACTTCATATGGATGGGAAGCCTATTCCAGAAAATAGGGATTCTCTGAGATACATACTTCTCTCTCCAACATACTCTATTAAAGTCAAAGGCAAAGTTTAAATCCTTAAATCTAGTAGTTCTGGTACTCCTCATTTTGTGGATATGGAAAATGTCCACCAGAACAGAATCCAAGAATGCCTTGTATACCAGGCATAAATCTTCTCTCAGCAACAGCAGGACACAGAGTATTGAGATAAGGCTTTGAGGCATTTCTTTTATGCCCTGTATTATTTTTGAGAGGAATCTCTGCAGACATTCCAGTCGCTACTTGTGCCTGATCAGATACATACAGAAAGGAGCATTATACTTCATGACACGTCTGGCAATGGCCGAGTAGAGTGGCATGATGACTTTCTTGGACCTAGATACCATACCCTTACTTATAAGTTGAGTGACAGACAATAATATTCTTACAATATTAGACACATGTTGGTCGAAAGCCATGTTACTACCTACATGAGTCCCCAAGTCTCCGACTTCAGTATCTACTTTTAGAGCGGTTCTATCAATGAGATAGTTTCCCTGGGAGGTCAACTTCCAAAAGGTACTATTAGGCATTTCTTGGTACGGAGTTTTAAGTTATAGCTTTGGAAAAAGTAATTTGTCAGTGTTGGACCTTCCTATAAGATATAATAATCATGGGGAGATTTTAGGATTGCTTTTAGCTTACAATCATCTGCAAAAGTGATAAGCCAGATGCCCTTGATATTGGCCTTGACTTTTGAAAAATATATGCAAAAGAGGAGTGGACCCAGCTCAGTGCCCTGGGGAATGCCACTTTTGACTAGTCTCTTTATGGTGGTGGTCTCTTCATCCTAACTTGTTGGGTCTTGTCTGTAAGCCAGCTGGCTATCCAGTGAGTTACATAGGGGTTTATGCCCAATTTCATGAGTTTGTTTACACTGTCCAAGTGGGTTATTGTATCAAATGTTTTAGACAGGTCAAGGCAGGCAGTATGCACGGTTTGCCCTTATCCATTGCATTGGTGACCTTTTTAAAGTCTACCACGTTCAGTAGGCAAGATGTGACTGACAAAACCAAACTGGGTTGGGTCAGTGTCTGAAGGTTTCCTATGTCACTGCTAATCATTTCCATGTTAATTTTTCCATGGCTTTGCACATGACACTTGTCAGACTAATGGGTCTGCTGTTCCTGAGACTTGTTGATAGTACACCCTTTTGCAGAAGGATAACCGCTGCAGTTTTCCACTCATGTAGCATGAAGCCTGTGTGAAGGTTATGACTGAATAGTAACACCAGTAGCCCTGACAGGTAATTTTTCAGGCTAACATATTCTTCTGGGCCACAGTATCTATGATACACCTGGCCAAACAGGATGCTTCTTTTTTATAATATTGCCACACACAATTATTTCCTCGTGTACAATATTTTCACTGCTCAATCAAGCTGTTCTCTTGGCCGTACAGAGTATATCTGTGACCTGCTCCCTGCTGATAGTTGGAGGGATTAAGTTAGATGGTATTTCCTGGGAGTCAGCTGGAGGAGGGATAGAGTTGGAGCTGAATTTTTCAGCCAAATGATTTGCTATATCTTCCACTTCCATGAAACTAGCTCCATTCACCAATAGTTCAGCACACTGCTATATGCTGCCTTTGAGGTTTTGGACATAGCTAAAGAAGGGCTTATGGTTGTTCTTAGCCTGGGACACTATCCTTACATACACAATTTGCTTTGTAGGATTTAGTCATCTTAGTTTTCAAATTGGTTTGATGAGTGTTTTTATCCTTTTTGGTGTTAGGCTTCCTAATTTTAGCTATGACTTTTTTTTTTTTCTTTTGTTGTACAACCTGTTTAACTTTGGATTCCACCAGGGTGGTTTGGTTTTTGTGTTAGTTTTGGGCTTACTTCAGATAGGCACAGCAGCTTCTATGTGATCACTGACATGGATATATACAGCTTCTGTGAAAAATTCCATATAGGCTAATATATTATCTGGGAGTGGAAAGGCTTGAACTTTTGTCAGGTTATCACTTAATAAAAGGTAGGTTGCCTTGGAATAATTTCTAACTGTTATAACGTTTGCTGTGGTCACAGAACTGATTATTTTGAAGGAGACTTATTTGTGGTCTGACCTTATCAGAGAGGAAATGACACTGGGGGGTTCAGTGTTCGCCCATATTTGTGCGTACCAGGTCCAGTGGTTGTACTTCTACTAGGCATATGCACTAACTTGTCCAAGGTGTTTATGTTTATGAAGTCAGTGAATCTCTGCACCTGCAAATCTGTAGGTTTCCCAGTTTATAGAGGGATAATTCAAGTCCCCCATTGGGATGGTATTTGGTTGAATAGTGAGCATCTCCAATAGGTCTAAGAATAAGCTATGGGTTTCATTGGACATAGAAGGTGAACTATAGCTTGCTATAATATGGTATGGGACTTTGTCTATGGTAATCTGGACATAGAGTTGCACCACTTCATCATTCTCTTTAGCTAACCTAGAGGAATTGTAATTACTGATGTAGACAGAGACCTCCACCTTTCGTCCCAGTCTGTGCAGTTGCTGGTCCAAATATGTGGATTGTACTGAAGCCCTGGACTGTCAGATTACTCTCTGCAACTTTAAACCATGTCTCAGTAACTGCACAGATGTCCACATTTTCCAAGTTGATGTATCCATAAGGTATGCTGACCATACCCATATATAAGGCTCACAGGCAACGTTTCTGGATTAAGATGAACTCTTCTCCATCGCCTCTCTCCAATTTAGCCATGTTATGGGTAGCTTTGAATACTGAGAAAGAGCAAGAGGTAGCTTCCAATCTCTAGGTACATGAGATACATAGCAGGAAATCACTCAACGTCTCTCTTTTCTAATGGGCATTTCAAAAAATAAAGACCAGTGTCACTGCAGATAAAATGAGTGGTGGTAGTGCTGTTCCCTGTACCTTGATCAGGTAGACATCTTCACAGCATGACAATGGATCAGATTGCTAATAGCAGCTTCATACCATATTAATGCTGAATTTTGTATAAATGCCTGGCAACAATGTGCAGTGATCTAGCCACAACACTCTCTCTCTCTCTCTCTCTCTCTATATATATATATATATATATATATATATAGATATATATATATATATATAGATAGATATATATATGGAAAGATTTTATAATCTCGAAATACTGAAATGTCGAATTTCAGTATCTCGAGACTATAAAGTCGAAGTTTGAAAATAGTGAAAGTGCATAATCGTGAATTTGAATATCTGGAATTCCCGGTTATGGCCTTACGCTACGTAATGTATGGGATTGTATGTGGATGATGTGTGGTGCTGTGTGTGGATTTAGGTGTTATGTCAGGTAAGTGAGTGTTTTGTAAGGGTTTTGGGTGGGAGTTTGAGTGTATGTGTGTGTGCTGATATGTGTAATGTGTGTGTGAGAGACTGTAGAATGTGTGTGCGTGTTTGCTTTTATTTACTGTTTGTGTGATCTTGGAGTTAGTATATATAAGTAGGAGGGGTGTGGGGGGTGCAGGCCGGCTTGCCCCCCTGCTTATTTGTGTTGTAGGTTTGTGGATGTGTGTTGTTTTGTTTGTTTATGTTGTGATATGGGTGTTGTGGTATATGTGTGGTGTGGTGAGTGCTGCGTTTTGAATTTTGAGGATTTGGGCTTCGCAGTTTTAGTGTTTCGGTGGTATGTGGATTCAATTTCATGGTCTCAAAAAACTGAAATTCGAGATTTTAGTATTTCAAGATTATGAAGTGAATCTATATATATATATTTCTCTCTCTCTCTCTCTCTCTCTATATATATATATATATATATATATATATATATATATATATATATATATACATATACACACACACACACACACACACACACACATGCAAGTGTTTATGTGAAGTCATTTCTCCTGTTATAATTTCTCAAAATGTTTTGGGTTTCTAATGTCATGACAGATGTTGGCCCCATTGTTAATCAGGGTATAATTAAAGTTCAAGAACATAGTACTGCTTCAGTCATTGATGTTAGCCAAGAGTGCTCTTCTCAGCACCCGTAATGTACCCAGAATTGCTTCCTTCTGCAGTTAATACAGGGTTGCATGTATTAGTAACACATTTAAGTACATTTGTAAATTCTATTTATTAGTCGTTGCCCCAATGACAACTGGAACTGTCTGGGTCTCTGTTTCACATCAATCTCATTTCTGCTGGCAAACTCTGGCATTTTATGACTTTCAGTACATAAAAGACACTTTAATTGCTAGGTGTAGCAATTTCAGTAATTAATGCTACTTTTGTTTTCTTGGACTACTAAATCCATTTTTCTTGAATGTCTTTTCTTACCTGCTTGTACTGGTCTCATAAGGTTTGAAACTGAGGAAATGCTGTACACTATTACACGACTAAAATAGTTACATTTGTTAAATAATTGCACTGCACTTATATGCACAGTTTTACCATGTGGTGCTATAGTGCACATTGGGAATTAGGTAAAGTATGTGATCAGACATGCTATCTATCCATGCATTCCAGCTGTATCTTGGATATAAAATATATCTGTGCTGTTACTATTATATTTCTTCTAGATCTGGAATTTTTTTCAGCATTCTAGCATTGTTTCTTTGGATTATAGTCCCTCAGTTTTGTCTGCAGTTTTACCATCTGGACCTAATTAATACCAGATTCAACAAGATATGTGTACCACTCTGCAACTACCCGATTTATTTATCCCATAAGCCAGCTTTCAGAGGAATCCAATCTATTATTATTACTATTATTTTTGTTGACAAACATTGACCTTTGGTTTTATAACCTGTAATAGCAATTAAAATTGCTATTTGCTTTCAGATCAATTTTGTGTATTCCGTTACAACTTTCAAATATTTTTTGATATTTTAAGCTTGCATTTTTCTAAATTTTGCAGGCTGTACTTTCATTTAACTGAATATAAGCCTCATTTTGTTTTCTTGATGAAAATCAATCAGTATGAACAGTAATAATAAACAAGAAAAACAAAGACTACGCACCCTCAGCAGAAACATGTTTATATAGTACTTAACATGAACTATCCAAAATGCTTCAGGAGTTCATTTTATCAACAAAACCAAATTATAACACAACGGGTTACTTCCTTTCAATATTAGTTCTTCCATCTACCAGACTTTGTTCCTTGTAGTTCTCAAATTTTCACCAAAAATAATTCTCATAAATCAACTTAGTAAATATACAAAACAAAAAAAGGGGGCGGGATTAAGGCCTATGAAACCCATTTCCTGCAAGATACCCTCATCTCTGTTCAAGTCAAAATGCTTGCTAATACCACAGCACAATAAAGTATGTGGCCTTCATGAGGCCAAAAAAACCAGCTCCATGCTTGCAGTTATAATTGTCATCTAATACAAAAATAAATTGTGTCATGACCTACCCTAACATTAAAAAACACATCCGTTAGTCACTCCTTCCATTTATAAATACTTTGAACCACAAATAATCTATGAAGCACGCCCCCTCAAAATCATCTTGCTGTACAATGCTTCCATCTATTCTCAACAGCAGACCTAAATACAACACATATAAAATAATAGTTACAGTAAATGTTACAACTCCAAACCCCTTTCACGTAGCCTCAAAAGATAATATAAACAAAATGTATGCACCACAAATTTTTCATGACGTGTTGATGGTTACATCAACATTATCTTAACATAACAAAACAAAATATTAGTTGATTTGCAAAAGACAAACTTAACAATTAGCTACTTATTAAGAATCTGCAGTTTTCAAATTGTTATGAATTACCTGTAATGTGGCTCTTAAGCAAGCTATTAGTGACCTTTTCCATTTATCAGCTGTCTCATAGCAATGTATCCAAACACCTCCACAGATCTAATGAAGTGTGCTGGTTCAAAGAAATAGAAAAAAAAAAAGCATTCAAGCTCTTAAATGCAACACTATCACAAATCTTAATGTCGCATTTCAGGTTAACAACTTGCACTCCATCTTTTAACTCGAAGTTTAAAGTTCCCAAAATGGTAAACACAATTTCCTTCTGCTTCAAAATGTGGATCATAAAGCATTTTAATAACTGAAAAACCCACACTGTTAGATTGTTTGAGTTAGTAACTGCAAATAAAATGGTATCTCAGTTAAGTAATGGAATAAAACCTTTAGAATATGGATCTTTCTTTAATGTGATCCTTGAAAGTGCAATGACTTGACCCCTTACCCTACATTTAGCAGCACAATCCCAGTAATGCGCAAGTTCAATATAATACCTAGCAAATTAACGTCTGGTCATGTTACAACTTATATTTTGCCAGTCATCTAGTGCAGTTCAACAGCACAATCTAACTTAATCAAAGGTTCCACATAATATACAACTTCAAATGTACTTCAACTTCAAAGTCAATCATCAAAACAGGATCTACATTATTAGTCACTCGAACCATTTTCACAGCAATAATATATTTGTCCAAAGTCTCCTGTTCTTGCCGTTCCAAGTCATTCACATCCCATCCTATGCCAGCCAGGTAACAGGCCTCAACCACTTTGAATTTCCCTTTCCATAGATGCTGGCTTCCATTCCTCTCCCAGTTCAAGAATGCCAAAAGTCAGTATCCTTTTCAGAATAGGAGACAACTAACTGAGTTAGTCAGTACCATTCTTATTGCATGAATCAACTCTCTGTTCCCATAGTCTAAAGGTTGAGGGTAGTCCAGGTAAACTATCCATTACAGTCTGGGCTGAATTAAATACCTTCACTCAAGTTTGACAAAAAGCACTCAACACCACTGGAAATGATAACTTGCACCTTAACTTGCACACAACATTCCCAGTCCCAATCCATTAATCTTGGCCTTCCATCTGTTCTTTTCTTTCTAGGTTCCCATATCAGAGAAGAAAAACTATGCTCCTTTTCATGCCAGGTGCTTCATACATAAGCAAAATCCCTCCCTCAACCATACACTCTCTCTGACACAGATGAAGGCAATCCATATACCATATCAATATCCAGGGAAAAAAAGGCTACTATATTTCTCAGTTTTCAAAAATTTCAAATAGTCAAAACTCTCCTTCAGACTCCAACATAACACAATAAGACACATTATGCCTCTTGGGTCAGTCTTCAAGTGTAACCAACTTCTTCTTAACATATACAATTGTATTTATTTTTATTTTTAAAATACAGGGCTATTACAAGCTTAACCAATATAAAGATGTCAGAATCAAACCCTGTATCTTGTATATGTGAGGTTAGGACCCTAACTATTATGCCAACCCCTCCCCAAAGCACAATCAGTCCCCATTACGGGGACTCCAGTTCCATTTTTCTAAATCACTAAGGCTGAGATAACCACCCATATACCCTCAAGGATGGCAAACCTACCCCTACGGGACTGATACAAGCCTTTCTTTTACCTGCAAGTTCAGCTGCTCAGCTCCTCCACCTTATTCTTACATCTACCACTCTCTGCTGAGGTGGAACACTAAATCGTACTGTCCTTTTAGAAACATATTAGAATTACCTTCAGAACTCTCAAGTCTCTTATTATAATTCAGGAAACACCGAACAACTTTAATTTCTTGCTACACAGCTTCCAAAGCACCACCTAAATCAATTTTCCAGAGATGAGCAACTTATTAGCAATTGCATTCATTACAAAATGGTGGCTCAGTATTCATGAGGTGTCCCAAATTAACTTTCTGCTCATCTACAAACATCTCTTCAGTTTTTCAGATCCAAAGACATTTGCCAATAGTTCTACAGTTTACAACAAAATTCTATGAAAATCGCACTTTAAGCTCAGAAATCCATTTTTAATTCACTTTTGACTGACAGAGTATATAGACTGCTGCCCAGCCTCTCTAATTTTAATTGTAGCAGATTTAACAGATTATCTCTTTTTAACTTGTTATAATATCTTGCACTCTTTTGAGAATTTTTTCTGTTGCAACACAGTTCGGTGTTCATCAAATTGATCACTGCTGCAGTAGCAAGGATATGGACAGCAGACCAGCTTCAAGGCAGCTTGCAATGTGTCCAAACTGTCAGGCAGCTCAAGCTGACTGGACTAAAAGACAAGTTTGGGTGCAAAGTCCTTCAGAGATGTACTGCCACTGAAGAGTACACTTCTCTGATACTTTTGAGGATTAATGGTTGGCTTGTGCTTTCCTTTGTTGGGCAGATAAGCTCCCTTTCAGGGGGAAAAAACTTCCATTTTTTTTTTTAATTTTCTTGATGTTTTATTACTTTCCTCTTCAGGAAAGTTATTTAAAGCTAAGGGGTGTTGTGTTTTAACAGAATGAATTGAGACTGTAATGCACTTTTAAATGCAGTACTCTTTTTTTGTCAGTTTAAAAGTGGCGTGAAGTAACTGAAGACATTTTTCCTGCGAAGAAATTATTTTACTTTTCTGGGACTGGCACATTGCATTGCTTTTTACTGTGATTTTCTGTCAAAAAAAGTAACTTTTCTAGATGGCAGTCTAACAGCAATTGCTGCTCGTCTTCCCTGGTAAAGAGGTACCATTTTTGGCTTGACCAAGGAACAGACTATCCCGTCCAATGTTCATTCCTTCCTCCAGCCACAAAAAAAAATATTAAACAGCCTTTGCCATCCCAGCAGTCTAGCAGTTTGGCTCAGCCATAGGTGGGTGACTTTGCTGTGGCCATTTGTTGCACCTCAGACAACTCATCTTTTACCACAATCCTTTAGTGTAGCACCTACAGTCATTATAGAATGGAAGTTATAGCCACGTCCTCTGGAGCTGTTGGAGGCCCCCTCTGTGGGCAAGGGAGTCAGTCCTGGGAGATAAAACAAGGGTGGTCTCTCTGTTGTGTCAAAATGTTGTGTCCATCCCTAGGGAAACAGATCCTGGCATTCATGACACAGCTGGCCCAATTTTTCCTGTTAAAAAGAAACAGAAAACCAAGCATGCATTTACTGCTCCTCAATTTTCTTTGGATAGGAGTAGTTTATTGGGTCTGGCTCAGAGTTTAATTCAGGCTACTGATCCCTCTTGTAAAAGTAATTTCTAGTAAAAGAAAGGCAGATTTTTCTTTTTCCTGAAGAGATTCAAGAAAATGCAGGGACGGATACAGTTTTTTTTCCCTCAGATTTCTGATTCAGACTCACAGAACCCAATTTCTGATTCTCCCTATGGGGGTTTTGCTTTCTCTGAGACTACTGGTAGAATGTGCCAGTGTTTTGAGTGGGAGAACACTGAGATTTCTCAGTCCCTTAGAAAGTAGTAGGGGTTGTTACAGAACTTAGGCCCATATGTTAAAATGTCTTCTGTTGCACAGGTCGCTACTCATTGGTTACAGTGTGTGTATAACTGTTGATACTTCTTCCAGGGCAATGGACACAGGTCGCTACTCATTGGTTACAGTGAGTGTATAACTGTTGATACTTCTTCCAGGGCAATAGCCACCTGCACAGGTCGCTACTCATTGGTTACAGTGTGTGTGTAACTGTTGATACTTCTTCCAGGGCAATAGCCACCAGTACTGTTTTGAGGAGGTTTGCATGGCTGTATTTTCAGAACATCCCAGATGATGTTAGAAATTAGATTTTAAATTCTCACTTGGATAGAAATTTAGTATTTGTCCTCTCTGCTGCAGATGTGATTACAAATGTTAGATGAAAAGGACAAGCTGATCCAGGGAATCTCTAAGATTTTTCTGGGCTTCTTTTGCAAAATTCCAAGGGATTTTTTTATCTCCTCATCCAATTTTTGCAAACAAATACAATAAACCATCTTAACAAAACACATGTGAGTAGACATTTAAGAAGAAATGAAAAGGGGGTTCCAAATAGAAGTCCCAAACCTCCCAAAATTAAGGACAGTTCAAAAACTCTGAAAGACTGTTCATGAAACATTGTGATCCCCTCCCACCCTGGCCTCTTTTTCCTTCCTAAGGTCTAAATCTCCATTTTTTTTCTTTGTCAACAGATTGTTTTAGACAAATGTTTTCTGAAAATCATTCACCAAGGTGCAGACGGTAATGGGAAGAAATTGCTCCTTTCCAAGGGGTCATTCCTCATCCTCCATATCAACTGTTTTGTTTAAACTATTTCTTCATCACATGCTGTCCCAAAAAAAAAAAAAAAGTTACACTTTCCCAGGTGGGGAAGGGTTTTTATTCAAGGATGTTCCTAGCACCAAGGAAAAAAATTGCTTGGAGAATAATTCTGGATCTTTCTTTCCTAAAAACTGTTTGTGGTAGTGCCCAAATTCAGAATTATGTCACATTACAGCCTATTGGCTCCTCTTCCTCTTTCAAATTTTATGGCAACAGTAGACTTAAAAGATGCTTATCATCGCATCCCTATTCATTCACACTACAGATGTTTCTTAAGGTTGTGTGTTTCTGGATCACATTATTAATTCTTTGTCTCACACTTTGACTATCCAGATATCAAAGTGTGTTCACAAAGTGTCTAGCTCCAATTAAAATTCACTACAAGTTACAAGGTATCAGTATTTTCCACATTTAGATGATTGGCTTATCTTTGCAGTGTCTTTTCATACACAAGCTGGAATTTCAAGAGAACATTCAAAACTCTTTCATGCAGAATTGCAATCCTGGGATGTCGATTAGACAACTCAGTTCAAATAGCTTTTCTTTCACAGGAAAAAAGATCTTTATCTAGATCTATGTCTTGGTTTTCCCAATCAAACTTCAGTCACTGTGAGGGAAAACCTCTGGACTAAGTTTCATGACATCTATGATTCTCATGGTACCCATGTCTAGACTCTACATGAGAAAGATACAGCAAAGAAATTGAAAATATCTTAAATTTCTTTGGTCCCAGCATCAACACCCTTTATCTTTTCAAATCCTTTTGATGGGGTTTGTCAGAGAAATTTTTTGGTGTGAACAACATATATCCTTAAATTCACATCAACCCCCCCCCCCCCCACAATTCCAAAGCAGTCACCATAGACAATATAGACTCTCTGAGTCAGCAAATAGTTCCAAAATGCTTCAAGGATACAACAATCATTCCATTACCAAAGAAATTTCCACCATCTTGCCTAAATGACTTACCACCCAGTAGCCCTCATCTCCACAGTGATGAAGTGTTTTTGAAAGGCTGGTCAAGCATGCCATAACAACTGGGCTGCCTGCTGATCTTGACCCTCTGCAGTTTGTTTACTGAGCAAACCACTCTACGGCAGATGCCATCTCACTAGCACTCCATCTATTGCTGGAACACCTTGAGAATAAAAACACCTTCGTGAGGGTACTATTCACTGACTTCAGCTCTGCTTTTAACACAGTCATCCCACTTTATCTGATAATGAAGCTACTCCAACTGAGCGTCAACATTCCACTTTCTAACTGGATTCTTGACTTTCCCAAAGACAGACCTCAGAAAGTGTGCGTAGGAAATAACTCCTCAGATAGTACACATCCTTGTGGAACTCCAGTGTTAAGAGTGGTGCCAAGTCCCTTGCTGTTCACTTTGTTAACACATGATTGTACAGCCAGGTACAATACAAATCACATCATCACGTTTGCTGATGACACAACAGTGGTGGGCCTCATCAGTAATGATGATGAAACAGCATATAGAGATGAGGTGGAACAACTCATTACCTGGTGTGGAAATAACTTAGCTCTAAATGTGAGCAAGAGAAGAGATATAATTGTGGTCTACAGGAAAAATCGCAAGAAACATTCTCCCCTCACCATCAATGGGGAAACAGATAAAAAAGTGAGAAGCATGAAGTTTCTGGGAGTGCACATCGACGAGGACTAGTCTTGGAACACAAATACAAATGCCATAGTCAAGGAGGTGTGCCAGAGGCTGCAATTTTTAAGAAGGCTGAAGACAGCGAATCTCCCATCGGCAGTTTTCACTACCTTCTACAGAAGTTCGATAGAAAGCATCTTGATGAACAACCTCATAGTATGGTATAGAAGCTGCTCTACCTCTGAGTGCAAATCCCTCCAGAGAGTGGTGAAGACAGCCGAGAGGATCATTAAGACCACCTTACCACCTATCCACGACTCGTACTTATCCAGATGTCTCAGCAGGTCCAGAGGAATAATTAAAGACTGCACTCGCCCTGCTTACAGACTGTTCCTGCATCTATCATTCGGAAAGTGCTTCCAAAGCATACATTTCAGAACTACGAGATTCAGGAACAGCTTCTTCCCTAATGTCATCGGGCTCCTGAACTCTAATAACCACTACACTCCATGATGTCCAACTGGGTCAGTAGAAACTGTCTCAATTTGTGCAAGAGCCTGGTTACCAGTCACACCTAATACTTAGTGCAATATTCACCATGACTAACATATAGGCCATCTAAGGCAGTAGCAATGCAGTAAAACATCTCTTCTTTCAGTGCAATACATGCAAATTAATAAATTTACCATAGTGCAATACTCTAAGGTCCATAGTGCAATACTCAGTCTGTTTCTATGCAAGAATCAATGCAATGTCTTAACCAAGTACCTGTGCAATACTAAAGTCTCATGCAAGTAAGTGTTCAGTACAAAAGTGTTAAAATGTTTCTAATTATGTGCAATATTAGTCTGTCTACCTGCATGTCTGTGATGTAATAGCCAGGTGATACATGTGTAAATGTCTGTGAAAATAGTCTATATGTTGTCTGCACAATGAGTCTGGAGATACAGAATTTCATTCAGTTTTTGCATTTCTGTGATTTCTGAATGACAATAAAGTTTATTTTGACTTTACTTGGGGAGCAGTTTTAGGAGGGCTGAAAGTGGAGGAGGTGTGGGACACCAAGGACATATGCTAGCATATAAATATCAAGGAGATGCTTGCCCTGATAAAAGCACTGGACTCACTGAACCATCTTGGGTCCCCAGGACCTCTTCAAGTAGTTACAGACATTAACACAGTCATGTTGTACAGCAACAAGCAAGGGGATCCAGGTCATGTCTCCTTTGCATATTAGCCATGTTAGCTTGAGATATAGCTTCATAGCACAGTCTCACCTCATCCTACATTCCACCAGAACAAACTCTGTGGCAGACAATGTGAGCAGAACCAGGGCAGACCCTCAAAATGGAAAATAGATCAGGAAGGTCTTCCAAAATTGGATTAATCTGTTGGGAGTTCCTCAAGTAGACATGTTTGCCTCATCTCTGATCAATCAACTGGCAAGATTCTATTCCAGAATTTCATACAAGGAGGACTGGAAGACAGATGCCTTTTCTTTTCCTTGGACAGGAATTTTCCTGTATGTGTTTCTACCTTTTTGACTAATATTCAGGAAACTTCTGAAAATTCAGAAGGAATTCCCTAAGATCACTGTAGTGACTCCCTTCTGGTCCAGGCAAACATGGGTCTCCCTTCTTTTGGAAATGCCCAGGGGAAATTACCACAAGCTTCCTCCCTGAATGGATCTCCTCACATAGGAAAAGGGGCATTTGATACACCCCATCATCAATCAGTTCTATTGGCGGCTTGGATGTTAAGTCTAATTCTTTTTAGGCACCTGTTTACTGAGGATGTGCAGCAGGTATTAACAGAGGCAAGAAAGTCTGCTACTAGAAATAGTTTCTTAATAGGTGCCAACATAACTAGCACCCATTCAAGGATAGTTTTCTGTAGTTCTAAAATATTTGAGTTACTCTGGCCTCTTATTCCTCTGTCAAGGTTCATTTATCAGTCATATCAGCATGTCTACCCCATGGATCCTCCTCTTTCAATGCAGCCTTATGTCAAAATATTCTTGAAAGGGATTTTGCATCAGAGACTTCCAAGAAAACCCACAGGCCATGATAAACAGTTTTACTGATTTCTCTGACCTCTGCAAGAAGGTTATCTGAGAGCTGCAAGCTCTTAAGGTGAGTCAACCATACCCATTTTCCACAGTGACAGGGTTACCTTGATAACTAATCCTCCTTTTTATGCCTAAAGTGCTATTCAAGTTTACTTTTAGCCAAACTATCCATTTCCCAATTTTCATTCCTGAATCTTAAAATGATGGAGACAGGATACTCCACACCTTTGATATCCACAGACAACTCTATATTATCTTGACTGAACATAATCTTTCAGATCAATCTTTCATTTCTTGTAAAGTTTAAGAAGGGGCAACCTGTGCCAAACAGACTAGATCCAAATAGTTGTCTAAGGTTATTACCTTTCGCTATACTCACCATAACAAAAGTATTCCAGGCAGGGTCAAAAACCACTCTATTAGGTCCTTGGCTTCATCTATAGCTTTTTGGAAAAGGTTGAATTCTTGATGCTGCAGCATGGTCCTCTGTACATACTATTACAAAGCACTATAAGTTTGACTCCTTCTCTAGGTCAAGACTGAGATTTGTTTGGACCAGTTTCCAGGGGCTCCTGGACTCTCCTCCTTCCACCTCCCAAATGTAGTAAGCTAAGGTAATCTACCCATATAGCTAAGACTGCTGCAGCAGTGATTAATATGATGAGCATAATGTAGCTGTACAAGTTAAATGTACCATAACAGTAGATGTTCAAATAATCACTGTTGCAGAGATACTGCCTCCTCCATTCCCTTGTTTTTTGGTGGTGTTTTTTTATGCCAGGATTTGGACATTTATTTTTTGTTGTTTCTAACACTGTCTTTTCAGGTCTCAGATTCCCTTTCTCTGCTGGCAGGGAAGCTCTAAAGGGTTTTGTACTCAGAGTTGTCTTTTAGTTAGCTCTGCTGGAGCTACATGACAGTCTGGGTGCAGAGAAATTGCCCTGAAGCTTGGGAAGCTGGCTGGTTGTTATATCCATGGCAGGATATAAACTATATAGGTAAGCCTACTGCAGCAGTAATCATTCTATCATCTACTGTTATAGTAACTAATAATAGCACAACGTTGTGAGTCCACAGAAAATTTATTCACACAAAAAATACAGATTGGTTGAGCGCTTTCATCAAATAGTATGACTTCATCAGAATTTTTTGTGTGAATAAATCGTTTCTGTGGATTTGCAACGTTGTGCTATTATTAGTTACTTGGTTTTATTTCAGCACTTGGATGTCAATGGTTTGGACTACTGTTATAGTAAGTTTAACTTGCACAACTGTATTTTCTGGGGCCTTACTATAGCTATAACATAAACATTGGTCATTGTATAAGACAGGGAATCGCTCAAAACTTTATACACTGTGCATTCGTAGTTTTGCTCATTATTTTTTACGTCCCTTATAAAGTATCTTGGTAAAAAGCTCTATACTGTTTCATTTTACATCAGTCCTAGTAAAACCTACTGCATAGTAATGTTAGATGCTCCATAAATAACATATTGGAAAATAACACACTCATTTCCCTTCTCAATACTGCAAATGTGCATGCGCACACAAAAAGTCTAACTTTGACATCTTCTGTCGGATCCATCTTTCCTTATTTTCATCCTTATTCATATTATAATGTTTAAAAAATTTTCTCCACAATCTGCTACTATTTTCCGGTGATCATGTAACTCTGACCGCATCCCATAACCTCTTAACTCTTCCAATGTTCCTCCTCCCATGTCAACCTAGTGGCCAACGGTAGCTCACACACTGACCCCCACAGAGATAGCAAACATGCCAGCAGAAAGGTTTGGGGAAAATTTCACTCCCTTATCCCGTCCTAACTTACAACAAAACTTCTCCCAAACTCCCCCTTCCCCACCCTACATATCTGAATAGCAGGTCCTCAAAGCCTTGTCCAAGGCAAAAAGCACAGCCTCTATGGGACCAAACAACATCCCAGGCTGCCTTCTGGACAGGCTAAAACATGAACTAGTATCACCGCCAAGTAACCTTTTCAATCATAACCTAACCACAGGCTTTGCTCCTGCGAAATGGAGAACAGCAATAGTTATTCCCCTCCACAAAGGTTGCCTAGCAACATATGCATAAGCCTGACCAGCCTTATCTGTAAGAGCATGGAATGTATCATTATGGACCTCATAAATAAAGATATAGGTGACCTCCAAAACCATGGATCCTACCAAATTTGGCGTCATGAAGGGCAGATCCTGCCTGTAAAATCTGGTGGATTTATTTGAAAAATGTGACCAAGGCCATTGATGAGGGCAGATCCGTGCACATAGCATACCTCAACCTGGCAAAGGCTTTTGACACAATCTCACATTCGGGCATTACCAATACACTTAGAAAATTGAATGTAAACCCCTTTGGTGTAAGATGGGCTGCCAAATGGCTCACACATCAGACACACTTTCAAAGTGTGTGACTCCACATCAACCAGCAGACCTGTTACTAGTGGGGTGCAACAGGGGGTCAGTGCTGGGCCCCCTACTGTTTGGTATATACTTCTCAGAAGTTCAGGTCAAAACAAAAGGGTTGTGGCTAAGTTTGCAGATGGCTGCAAACTAGATGCAATCACTGGATCCCCAAATAATGTAAGTATACTCCAGGAGGGTCTTACACAGACCAACGACTGGTATATTAGTCATGGTTTCAAACTGAATGCTTAGAAATGCATCATCATTCCCATCGGCACAAACAATGTCCCCTCACACTATCAAATCAACAACAATACCCTAAGTAGCTATGAAGTGATAAGGGACCTGAGATCACAGTTGACTGTGACCTTAACTTCGACCACTATATGTCTATTGTAGTAAGGAAAGCTTTCTACATAGCACACTCGATCAGTAAAGGCATCACCTTGAGAACAAAAGAAGTTATAATCCCCTTATACTCTGCAATTATCCGGCCCATAATCGAGTATAATGCCCTGTTTGGCATGTACCGTACTATGCACCTGCAGCAATTAGAGACACCTCAGAGGTTTCTAACAAAGATGATCAAGGGAATCCAGCATGTGCATTACATAGATCGACTAAAGTTCCTGTCACTATACTCAGTATCATAGAGACTTATTAGGGGAGACTTATGAGTGGCTTAAAGAGCAATCAGAGACCCAAAATCTAATGAATTTGCTGCATATCCTTAAATCAAGCAGGACTAGGGCTACCCATTCCAGGGACCTAAATATTGCCTGCAACTAAAATAAGCCATGCTGGAGTGCAGCTTTTTCTCTTAATGACTGCTGTGTCTTTTGAACAGGCCACCAATTCATGTGAAACAGAGCACCTCTATTCAAGGGGAACCTGGACAAATGGATGGGGCAATGTAAAAGAAAATCTGTCTATTTCTTCATACATCTCTCCTCTTCTTCTCCTCATCTCAGTTTCCTCACAATCCTCCTTGACATGGGCAGTCATCAGTAAATACAATCTTGGGAACTGACTAGCATTTCTATAGTATTACACTGGGATGAAATGGCTAGGCTTAAAATACCTCTGAGTCGATAGCCTAGTAATCTCCTATGATCCTATGAAACTTGTCAACTTGCCCAATCAGTTTTCATGCTTAAAAGACCTATAACTTTCAGTAAACCCAAGTCATATGTCCATTGCATTCATAGCCACAGCATGTTTAGACTTTACCAGGAGATATCCGATGCATAAATACAGGTAAGACAATATCCACACTGTGTATGACCTACATCAAAGTGAGGCCTTTCTTACGCATGCTTAATCTTTCAGCCTTCTCCACAACTTGCTTTTACTTAATCTATATAATTTAATAGATCTCTGGTAATACTTTCATTCAGAGAGAGTGATCTCATCCCTCTTCTTGGTATCCTTACTACTTGAAATCAAAATTCCCCTACCCTATAGGTGCAATAAGGGATTTCTATGAATGATATACTATTTTAGATTTTACCCCAAGCTGTTCAACAATTTGCAGTACTTTTGGTAAACTCTCCCCAATATTTCAGCCAGCATAAGATAGTCCTTTCTCAAGATTAAATAATTACTTTCTTCCCATTTACCTCTTGCAATCGAGAAACAAACACATTCAATTAGTACTTTCATAATTAATAATAAAAATGGATGACAAAGGGCATGAGTGCCTCTTACTCTTCCTACCTCCTCATCCTTTTCTCAGACTCCATTTACCTTATGCTCGGAGTCATTTATACAATATCATGTTCCCATTTAATGAAACATATCCTATATGTGCCTCTTCCAAGACTTGTAAGAGGCAAAACCCCATAAAATGGCAGTCTACCATGTTGAAAGCTTTTCTAGTATTGTACATTATCAACCACATGCTCCTCCTCTCTCTCTCTCTTTTTCCAACAAGTCCATAAAATTACAACAGTTTTCTCCCATGATCTTTGAATATCTTCTTCCCCAGCAAAACAAATTGATCCTTTTCCACATTTTCTTCAGTCTACTCACCAGCATCCTTTTAAATAGTTTTGCATCTGCATTGATCAGTGAAACTGGTTTATCATTTTCTGGGTCGCCTAATTCTTCCTGATCCATAGATTGTAAAAATAATGCCACCAACTTGGTATCTCTACATCTCTTAAAATGCAGCTTATAAATTCTGATCAACAGCTTCACATTCAGTCAAATCATTTTATAATGATCTATGATGGAACAATATGGAGATCCTACTCCCCTATCCATCGATTGGATAGTGTATACACGAGTGTATGGATCGTGCTATCCCAATCAGAACCAAGACGCTATCCTCCAAAAAAAGGAAGCCAATCTGGAGGTCTCCTGCCATAAACAAACTCTATAACAGAAGGAAGAAACTGTTGCAAAAGAGAGTAAAATCCCATGAGTGGAGGAGCTCCCTGGTCAACCTAAGTAAGAAGCTGAGATCCCTTATAAGATCCTCCAAAGCTAGCTACGAAAACAAAATCACCACTGATTCTAAAGGCAACCCACAAAGCATTCTATAGCTATGTCAAGAATCTCAGTGGCAACACCCAGATCTGCTCTGAGTTGCAGCACAACGCCACAAAAATTACAGAACCAACTAATATTGCCAACATCCTGGCAGATATGTTCAGTGCTATCTTTACCCCCTCTCACCCCCTAAAGGGCCCATATCAATACAGGATGAATGCAGAGTCCCTGTAATCACATCCATGCAGGTAAAAGCTGCACTCTCTAAAACCAAAAACACAGCATCCATGGGACCGGACAACATCCCAGGCTGCATTTTACACGAAATTCAGAAGGAAATGGCTCCCCACCTAAGCACCATGTTCAATCATAGTCTCAAGTCAGTATTTGTGCCCACTGAATGGCGCACAGCAACAGTTATCCCACTCCACAAAGGGGGAGCCACCACTAATCCTGGGAACTATTGCCCTATTAGCCTGATGAGCCTGGTCTGCAAGGCCATGGAATGTATCATCATGGAACTCATAAAAACATTGGTAAACTCCAAACTCTGGACCCCACCTAGTTCGGGTTTGGGAAAGGCAGATAATGCCTTCTGAACCTGATCGACTTCTTTGAGGCAGTCACCAAAGCCGTAGATGAGGGTAAGGTGGTTCACACAGCCTATCCTGACCTCACCAAGGCTTTAGACACCATCCTCCATTTTGGAATTAAAGCTAAACTCACTAAACTAGGTATAAATCCCTATGTCACAAGATGGGTTGCCAACTGGCTCACTGACGGAACCCACACTGTAAAAATTGCAGATTCCAAATATGACTTTAAACCAGTGACAAGTTGTTAGAAAAATATGTATTTGAACATATATAAAGTGCTAGCTTAAAAGCAAATATTATATAATGCATTTTATTCTATTAACAATATGGCAATAAGAATGATTTTACATGTAATTGCTTGAAGCTTTGGAGCTGCAGTGTATTTGAACTCTGACCCTGGCAGTAGCCAGCTCAGCAAGCTTATGTTTTTCACTAATGATTATCTGCTGGGTCAGGAAATTAAATGTATAAAGCATTGAAAATCTTCTTCCTTCCTCTGGGACAATTGGCCTTGTGAATGTTACCAAGATAAGACACAGCTTCTGAAGTAATGTTGCAAGAAGAACAAAGTGTATTACAAGACTGAACCAACTATTGTATTCGAGCAGGCCTGAAACCTTGAAGGAGTAACATTTACAGAAAGACATTATAACTGACCAGGTGCTTTGCAAGGCTGTATTATTCCCATGGGAAAACTTTTAAAATGTATAACATCAGCTTTTCTTATGAATAGAATATTGTAGACCATAGTAATGTAGGTGCCCTGTGACTAACCACGTCAGTAAGGTGGGCACAGCTTGAATGTAAACCTATATAAAATTGTGTACTTCCTGCATCATGTCAGACAAAACTCTGTACTTGTATGTTTTTTGCCTCCTGGTGTACACTAGTAAACTTTTGCAACTGAGCCTCCTGTGTTGTTATCATTGTTTTTTATTTAACAGTTTGGTCCTTCGAGAAACGGAAGCCCTCAGACAGCTACAGATCAGAGTGTACTGGTGGTCGAACACTGCGCAGGAGAAGCTACCGAAACGGTTGTTCTTAAATTCAAAGACCTCCGACTGAATTGTCGTTTTGAGAGGCTGGCCACTTTCTGATCTGCGGCCGAAGAGCGGTCTTGAACTGGTCGACTCAGAAGGCTCAGGTAGGAAGATATTTGCCTTTTTCTGTTTTAGATCAGGGACTAGGTTACAGTAAATACTATTGTCAGAAGATTTGTTATACAGATCAGGGACAAAAGGAAATTACTGCATATTTTGTCAGGGATCAGGGAAACAGAATAAGGTAGGCAGTCATTCCAGATAAACTGTGTAAGGAACTGAAATACCACATGGTGAAAAGGGTTACGTAACATTTTCTTTTAGTATGGGAAATCAGTGCACTAAAAACTCGCGAGATCCGCCCCTAACTGAAGACGTAAAATACATGCAATTACAACAGGCTGATAATGTTAGGTATTATATAAAATGGTCATAAAGTTCAAGTGTGGTCTCCAAATGGCATACAACTCACTTATAAGACTCCAGGGAAAAAATCCAGCATCCAAAGTTGATCAAAAAACAGGTTTATTCCAGTAAGCGCTTTCACCCTTAGGCTTCTTCAGACTTTACAAAACAGTAACTACTGAGCAGGTTTAAAAATCTTAAGAGCTCTAGTAATTGGTCGGGCCCAAGCCAATCAATACTAGTCAACAAAAGTGTCATCACATGAATGTACCAACTGAGGTGATAGTTAAAAATTCACATCAAAAAAATATATCCACATTGACTAGTACAAAAATATCTATATATAGGGCAAAAGTTATTACAAAAACAATATTAAAATCTCATAGATGAATTTAATAAAACCAACATTAGAGTAAGCATTTCTCATAAATAATAATAAAGCATATTAGGCACACAAGCATGAATATATGTCGTACTGGCAGACCTCCCCATACTAACTAAAATACACAAATACATTAAGATTTCATTCTGGCAGGCGTCCGCCATGTATACGAAAGTGATCAAGTTCCCAAAATTTAAAAAATAGCAGCTGCCTGTGTGTTAAAACAGAAACATTAAAAATTTAAACACATCGGATAAACAGTCTCAAAGGAGCTTTAAAGTGAGCCGACTCAAATGAGCGACTGCGCAAACCCGTACGAGTAAACATACCCGTAACACAAAACACTTACCATATAGAAAAGAAAAAAGTAAGTGTATCGAACCAATAGTTATAGTCCATAATGTGACAGAGCAATCCTAAAACTACTGCTATGTACGATGTACAACATCCACGCATAAACACAAAACACTTTCTGTTCCTAAGTACACACCTGCGCTACGTAACAACGTCGCTGCAGGCAAAAGAAGAAACATGCAGTATCTGTAACGTTTATAGATCGTCAATAGATGGCAGTATAGCCTAATCATTTAAAATGTAAAATATCTCCATATAACAACAGAACTATTATATTCAAATATAGCGAGCCATACCCACTCGCAGCGCACCAGATGAGACATCAAAACTCATCAATTGCGGAACAACAAGTCTAGATGCATGTCAAAAACTATGTGTCAGGGGGCAATGTATTAAAACAAGCCCCATAACTAGACAAGAGACAGCCTGACCGTTAAGCAATTAAAAATAAAAATAAAAGAACACAGATGTCTACACACCAGAGGTGACTACTTCTGTACTACAGACTAGAGTATCTTCATGTTATATTAACTAGATCGATTATAATGTAGGGACATAATTAGACCCCATGCCATACTAAAAAATAGTCTACACTTGAACATGACAAAACAAATATCCAGGACACCTATGTACCAAAGGTGCACCATCCATGGGACAACTGCTTCTAAACTACAGGTTAGACTATCTTCATGATGTACTGACGGAATAAATTATAACTGGATAGATTGTAATGCAGGGACATAAAAGAACACCATGCCTTACAGCAAAAAATAGTCCCATCTTAAGAAAGAGAAGGTTACGCAGACCATTATAACCTATAGTTTTTATTATTTTTGGTTTTTAGGATAGTTCTATGCACTTTGCATATTTTACCTTTTTTGTCCTCCTTTTATTCCCTTTCCCTTCCTGTCTCTTTCTTCCCTTTCATCCCCTTTCTCATTCCCCTTTTTTCCTTCTTTTTCCTACCCTTACCTACCCACACTTTCCCATCCTTTCATCCTCTTTTTCTTCCTATTTATTCATTTTGCTGTTCATCATGTTTAACACATATACTCCCTTTGGAGTACTTATTATTTACCCATTACATACTTTTTTCAGTTGTCTGCCATGTAGATGTCCTGGATATTTGTTTAGTCATGTCCAAGTTTAGACAAGTAGTCACCTCTGGTGTGTAGACATCTGTGTTCTTTTATTTTTATTTTTAATTGCTTAACGGTCAGGCTGTCTCTTGTCTAGTTATGGGGCTTGTTTTAATACATTGCCCCCTGACACATAGTTTTTGACATGCATCTAGACTTGTTGTTCCGCAATTGATGAGTTTTGATGTCTCATCTGGTGCGCTGCGAGTGGGTATGGCTCGCTATATTTGAATATAATAGTTCTGTTGTTATATGGAGATATTTTACATTTTAAATGATTAGGCTATACTGCCATCTATTGACGATCTATAAACGTTACAGATACTGCATGTTTCTTCTTTTGCCTGCAGCGACGTTGTTAAGCGCAGGTGTGTACTTAGGAACAGAAAGTGTTTTGTGTTTATGCGTGGATGTTGTACATCGTACATAGCAGTAGTTTTAGGATTGCTCTGTCACATTATGGACTATAACTATTGGTTCGATACACTTACTTTTTTCTTTCTATATGGTAAGTGTTTTGTGTTACGGGTATGTTTACTGCAGGGTTTGCGCAGTCTCATTTGAGTCGGCTCACTTTAAAGCTCCTTTGAGACTGTTTATCCGATGTGTTTAAATTTTTAATGTTTCTGTTTTAACACACAGGCAGCTGCTATTTTTTAAATTTTGGGAACTTGATCACTTTCAGATACATGGACGCCTGCCAGAATGAAATCTTAATGTATTTGTGTATTTTAGTTAGTATGGGGAGGTCTGCCAGTACGACATATATTCATGCTTGTGTGCCTAATATGCTTTATTATTATTTATGAGAAATGCTTACTCTAATGTTGGTTTTATTAAATTCATCTATGAGATTTTAATATTGTTTTTGTAATAACTTTTGCCCTATATATAGATATTTTTGTACTAGTCTATGTGGATATATTTTTTTGATGTGAATTTTTAACTATCACCTCAGTTGGTACATTCATGTGATGACACTTTTGTTGACTAGTATTGATTGGCTTGGGCCCGTCCAATTACTAGAGCTCTTAAGATTTTTAAACCTGCTCAGTAGTTACTGTTTTGTAAAGTCTGAAGAAGCCTAAGGGTGAAAGCGCTTACTGGAATAAACCTGTTTTTTGATCAACTTTGGATGCTGGATTTTTTCCCTGGAGTCTTATAAGTGAGTTGTATGCCATTTGGAGACCACACTTGAACTTTATGACTTTTTTGTTACTTACTTCTTTATCTTGTGTGGGTCCCGTACTCCGTTTGCTGTGTGTGCTGTTTCTGCTGTTTATTATATAAAATGGGTTAATAAATACGGATTCGATGGTAAATTGGATAAAATTTCATTAGTTAAACTTTTAAAACAACTTAAATCTGACGCAGAAGGTCAGGCAAAAAAACAACAGCGATTAGGCATTCTTCAGGCACACAGGTGGATTGAGGAAGTAAACCGAAGGGAACAAAAAACTAAAAATGCTAAGACGTTATTTTTAGATAAAGAGGATAATAATACAGTAATAGCGACGGCTCCTCCTCCCCCGCCCCCTCCAATGCCTTTTTCAGGATATGAAGCAGGAGGACAAGCTGGTCCACCTCCACGTTATCCTGAAGTCACAAGAACACTAAAACCATTTGTTAGAGATCCTATTGAAACTAGGTCCCGGACACGTAAAACACTTGGGGACACAGACTTGTATCAAGTAGGGAGAAACACACTAGAGGAAAATGAGGAAGAAATCTGTCCACTAATCGAGGTACCAAATCCTCAGGCAGGACAGGAAGGGCAGGACCCAACTCTTCTAGTATACAGACCATGGACACCGGAAGATATTCGGAAAGCTACAGAGGGAATCCCTCACACAAAAGTTAATTACACAAATTTTTTACAAGATTTACAAGGTATGAGACTAAGTTACCACTTAAATGGTGAAGAAGTAGAAAAGGTAGTTGGACAAATTGTGGGTCCAGACTGGCACATGATTTGTGGCACCTGGAATCCTCGTAATGCAGAGCTTAAACCACTCCCACATAGTGACGCAGAACTAGACAACAGAGTGAAAGGTCTTACAGACCGAATTTCTGAAAAATGGAAACCTAGAGCAGATTGGACTTGCATTAATCAATGCATACAACAAGAGAATGAAACTGTAGATGGGTACTATGGTAGATTATTGGAATGTTTCAAAAACCATAGTGGTATGGCTATTCCTGAAAATCAGACACATGATACCTCGTATGAACAGCAACTGAAAAATGCGTTTTTGAAAGGTTGCATTGCACCTATCAGTAGCTTTATTACAAAGCATATGATAGATCATCAAACAAGTAGGCTACAAGCCTTACTTGAATATGCTAGACATGCTGAAAGACACTTTAATAGTAAAAAGAAAAAGAAGACACAAGTCTTCACTGTTGAAGATGGAGCTGAGGTCTTTGTAGTACAGTCAGGGAAAAAGGGTAAGAAAAATGCCCAGGGAAATAGACAATCTGACAAAAGGTCAGAAGATTTTGGTGAGAGAAAAAAGAAAGGTGAGTGCTTTAAGTGCGGAAAGAAAGGACATTTAGCAGGGGATTGCAGGCTAAATAAAAAGGTGACTACAGAAAGCAAGGGTGATGAGGACTGACTATATGATAGTGATGAAAGTCAGAAATCATCAGGAAAGGCAAACAAACAAAGGACAAATGTAAATGTAGTGGAAGGAACAGAGGAGGTGCAAGCAGATGTAGAGGATGAAGGTGAAATTTTAGATTTGGCATTACTGAGCTTGGAGAACTATCTGGCAGACACAAAACCAGAAGTTACACTTCTGGTGGAGGGAAGGAAAGTAAAATTCTTGTGTGACTCAGGAGCGTCACGAACTTTGATACACCCCTCCAAGTTACCAGAATATTCTGAATCACCTGATTATATATTAGTAAAGGCAGCAAATGGACAGCTATATAGGGAGCCACTCTCCCATGATATAGCAATAACTGACCCTGTCTCAGGTATGACTCAGAAAAGTAAAATTGTAGTTTCTGCAAAATGTCCAGTAAACTTACTGGGAAGAGATCTTATGCAGATATTTGGCATAGCGGTAGTTCCCACTATGCAGGGTATGGAGGCACAAAGACAAATGGATACTTTTGTGGTGCGATCGGAGGGTGAGACTTTTTACTGGTACAGCCAGGACCTAGTTACGACTGGTCCAGGGGCAGTAACCGAGGAACTGATGAATGTAGCCATCAGTAAGGCCCCCTCCCTTGACACTGACCAACAGCATTTGTTACATTGTACTCTATACTACCGTAGCATGCCAGGACCTGATAAAGAATATGATCAAGAATTATTCAAAAATCCTGCTAACAAATTAGTATTATGAACCTTGTATTGGGATACTGAGGGAAACAGTGTGGTAAGCTGTTCATTACCTCAGGAATTCATGACACTGTACAAATCTAACCGACTACCACAAGTCAGCTTAACAAAAAACAAGAATATGAAATGGGCGGACTTAGGAGAAAAAGTAACAAGATGGGAAAAACAAACTGATTTAGAATTATCAGAGCAGGGAATACAAAAACAGAAACTGAATTGGCTAACACAGACACATCCAGCTGTACACTTACAAACTAGTGAAGACAGCTGATTAGCATTCTTATTAGAAGAAGAAGAAAAAGCCTTGTGTGATATACCAAAGATTATTTGGTCAACAGGCAAATCAGATGTAGGACTTATTCAAACAGCAGGACCAGTAACTATTACACCAAAATCGGCATTTAGACCACAGAAAAGACAATACCCCTTGAGGAAAGATGCAGAGCAAGGAATCAAGCCTATAATAGCAGCATTACTCAAGGAAGGAGTACTGGTAGAATCTCTTGATTCACCATGTAATACCCCTCTATTTCCTGTTAAAAAAGCAAACTGGGAATGGCGGATGGTACAGGATTTACAAGCTGTAAACAATGCAATAATACCTAGAGCACCTACGGTGCCAGACCCACACACCTTGTTGAACGATTTAAAGCCACAACAAAAATATTTCACTGTAGTAGACATAAGCAATCCTTTCTTTTCAATACCTATACATCCTGATAGACAGTATTGGTTTGCATTTACATTTCAAGGTAAAATATATACCTATACTCGGCTACCACAGGGATATTGTGAAAGTCCAATGATATTTGCACAAGAAATGGCAAGCAACCTGGCAGGGTTTACCCCACCAGGAGGTAGTCAGATTCTACTTTATGTAGATGACATTTTGCTAGCAGCCCCCACCCAGCATCAATGCAGGGAGGATACGATAGCATTATTGAAATTTTTAGCAGCACAGGGACACAAAGTAAACAAAAGTAAGTTACAACTTTGGAGAAAACAGGTTAGATACCTAGGATATGTAATATCCAATGAAGGTAGAATATTAGACGAAGACAGAAAAACAGCAATTTTACAGGCACCTAAACCAGCAACCAAGAAGGAAATGATGTCCTTCTTGGGAATGACTAATTTTTGTCGAAGCTGGATATCAAACTATGCTTTGGAATCTGCTCCACTGGCTGATTTAATATATAAAACACCAATGGCAGCACAAGAGATATTACAATGGACACCCGAACCAGAAACAGCTTTCTGCAAACTAAAACAATTGATAGCTTCTTCATTAGTTTTAGGACTTCCGAATTACCACAAAAGATTTTTTCAGACCGTAGATTGTAAACAGGGATACATGACGTCAGTTCTGACGCAACAGCATGAGGATAAGCAACGCCCCATAGCTTACTATTCATCACAGTTAGACCCAGTGGCACGATCGTTGCCTCACTGTGTGCAAGCAGTGGCCGCAGCTGCAATGGCTGTACAGGCTTTGGCCTCAGTGGTGTTATTCCACCCTCTCACATTGAGAGTGCCTCATGCAGTCGCGATAATTTTACTGCAAGAAAAAATAGCATATTTATCTCCTGCTAGACATCTTTCATGTATGACCATACTGCTGAGCCAACCTCATATGGTAATTGAACGTTGTACAACATTAAACCCATCAACATTACTTCCGACTCCTGTGGATGGCACACCGCACAGTTGCCTGCAGGAAATTGAGCAAATAACTTTGCCCAGACAAGACCTCACTGATATGCCCTTGGATGATGTCGAGGTGACATTTTATGTGGATGGTTCATGCAGAAAGGGTCCTACAGGGAAAAATCTAGTAGGATATGCAGTAGTCACAGATACAGAGATCTTAGAAGCCCAACCTTTACAGCATAACCTTTCTGCTCAAGCAGCAGAACGGATAGCCTTAACACGGGCTTGCACTCTAGCGAAAGATAAATGTGTGAACATATATACTGACAGTCAGTATGCTTTCTCTACAGTGCATGTTTTTGCACAGCAATGGAAAAATAGGGGAATGATAACATCTAATGGCAAACCGATTAATCATGCGCAACTTATTTTAAACTTATTAGATTCCATTCAGTTACCTACTAAAGTAGCTATTTGTAAATGTTTAGCTCATACAAAACAACAGGATATAATTTCAAAAGGAAATGCAAAAGCTGATGCAGCTGCAAAGCAAGCAGCCTCAGACTCAGAAACTTTACTTTTAACCGAGGAATTAGAACCCTCGGAAATTTTAGATCTAGAAATGTTAAAAACAATGCAGACACTAACTACGAAAGCAGAGAAACAAAAATGGGAGAAACGAGGTGCAATCCTCAAAAATGGACTGTATGTCTCCAAAGAGAAAAAAACAATATTACCGTCTAATTTATTTAGATATGCAGCTTTGTTGAGCCATTGGGCAGCGCCATGTCTCAACAGGGGGGATGGTACAGTTAGTAAATCGAATATTCCAAACATATGGATTCACAAACTATACACAAAAATTTTGTGCAGCATGTCATATCTGTAACAAACATCATGCACAAGGGGCATTCAAACCCAAGCAAGGGAGTTTTCCTATACCACCATATCCGTTCCACACTATTTGTATGGATTTCATAGAATTGAATAAATGTGAAGGGAAAAAATACTGTTTAGTAATTATAGACATGTTTTCCAAATGGGTAGAAGCTTTTCCAACTAAAAATCCGGATGCAGCAACAGTAGCAAAAGCCCTAATAAAAGAAATAATTCCTAGATTTGGCATACCGGAAAGAATCTATAGTGACAATGGGACACATTTTGTTAATCAGACGATTCACCAACTTGGGTGATTCTTTGGGATCTCCTTGAAGAATCATTGTGCTTACCACCCACAGTCTGCAGGACTGGTGGAAAGGTACAATGGAATTTTAAAAAGCAAGTTGAGGAAGTTAGTAAGCGAAACACAGAAGAATTGGATTTGCTGTTTGCCTTTGGCACTGCTGAACATGAGAACAGTTCCAAACGTAAAGGGTTTGACCCCCTTTGAAGTGATATTTGGAAGGGCATATTATGTGCCACAATGGAAAGCTCTCATGCCTGCAGAACTAGAGGCTGACAGCTCATTAGCTAGCTATATGAGGAAACTGTTAACAAATAAAACAGTTTTGCAGTTGAACTCTTTTTCAGATAAAAGGCAGACCAGACCGTTGGGAGCAGTGTTGACTCCCGGATCCTGGGTGTGGTTGAAGGTTACGAAGAGGAAGAATTGGGCGAGTCCAAAGTGGGAAGGACCGTACCAGGTACTGTTGGCGACACCTACTGCAGTCAAAGTTGCTGAGAGGTCGTCCTGGGTCCACCTGACGCACTGTAAACCGGTAAAGAATTTTCAACTTGATAAACATTTTGTGACCGATACACAACAAAGGCAGGATGGCGAAGAGCAAAACGAGTAAAAATACAGATCAACCCCGAAGATGTTGTTTAATCATCTTGTTGACTATGCATTTATTGACTATGATTGTGATGACCTTCCTTTTGTTGTGGTTTTTCCTACATGTAACCACACAAGTGAAAGTGGAGAAACGTGATGAACTGTCTATAGACTGGCATCCAAACTTTAACACATACCTACTATGAAGCATGTATATGTAGAGACTATGAACATTTCAAATTGCTGGGTCTGTACTGCTATACCAACAGCATATGGAGGACTGTTAATGTCCGCTGTCTCCTTGGGGATAAATGAGATTTGGGAGAATTTACTTTTTTGATACAGGAACTGTAAGATCACAGGACAAAATTGCATTGTATTTGCCTATTACACAGAAGGGAATTGTATGTTTTTACAAGAATGATACACTCCAAGTGGGTTGGAGTAACTGTAACATAACTATATCTTATAAATGCTATATTAAAGCTAAAGATAAAGGCACTGTTTGTAAAACAAATTCTGATTCATATTTGAGCTTAATGAAAACAACATTAAGAGATGTGCCGAGAAATCCTGTTTTACATAAACAATAGTCTGTTATAGAGAAGAAAATGTTTCATTCAGAATTAACCCGCATCAGTACTAAAGTAGAAAACTGTTATTTTGTTTGTGGGGAAAAAGGCATATAAATGGCAACCTGAGAATTGGTCCGGCAGTTGTTTTTTGGGTTATCTGGTTCCGGCCATAAGGCATACTGCTGAATTACCTCTAGGTACGATACGAAAAGTGAGAGATGTAGCCCAAAAACCTGAAGATCCAATCGGAAAACCTGTAAATCCAGTGGGAAAAATCGAAGCTGGTTGGAAAGACCATCATTCCGTGAAAGATAAAGAAAAATTGACTCATATGGACTTAAGTGACAGTGTTATATCCTGGGCTGGAATACTTCCAGCATATGGAGCAGTCAAATCTATCTGGGAGTTGAGAAAGCTGTCGAAACTTCTCGAAGTAATGAGTAACGCAACTTTTTCTGCTCTCGAACTAGTGACCGATGAACTGAATGCAATGAGAACTGTTGTGCTACAAAATCGAATGGCTCTTGACTTCACCCTAGCGGCGAGAGGTGGTAAGTGCGTGCCTATCAAAGAAGAATGCTGTGCGTTTATACCAGACAATCGACATGAAATTAATGACCACCTAGACGTGATACAGCAGGTATCAGCCATGACTGAACCAGGCCCAAACCCACTGACGAACTTTTTCCAGAGTCTGTTTGGTGGGTGGGGTTCTATCCTAATGAATACCTTGATTGCTATTTGTGTTGGTCTGCTCCAATTAGGAGCATGTGTCTGTTGTGGGATCCCCTGCATGAAAAGATTAATCAAAGATTTTACTGATATTTCTGTAACTGAAACTTTGTACCAAGACATTGAGTTAGAAAAATTAATTCTAGATGAAATTCTTTCCGAAGTATAAACTAAATGACTTACCTGGTTGAAAGTCCTTAAGGGAAGGCCAGGGGATGAAATGACATTGTTTATATTTCAGAATAGAATAAAAAGTATTAAAAGGGAGGAAAATGTTAGAAAAATATGTATTTGAACATATATAAAGTGCTAGTTTAAAAGCAAATAGTATATAATGCATTTTATTCTATTAAAAATATGGCAATAAGAATGATTTTACATGTAATTGCTTGAAGCTTTGGAGCTGCAGTGTATTTGAACTCTGACCCTGGCAGTAGCCAGCTCAGCAAGCTTATGTTTTTCACTAATGATTATCTGCTGGGTCAAGAAATTAAATGTATAAAGCATTGAAAATCTTCTTTCCTCCGGGACAATTGGCCTTGTGAATGTTACCAAGATAAGACACAGCTGCTGAAGTAATGTTGCAAGAAGAACAAAGAAGTGTATTACAAGACTGAACCAACTATTGTATTCGAGCAGGCCTGAAACCTTGAAGGAGTAACATTTACAGAAAGACATTATAACTGACCAGGTGCTTTGCACGGCTGTATTATTCCCATGGGAAAACTTTTAAAATGTATAACATCAGCTTTTCTTATGAATAGAATACTGTAGACCATAGTGATGTAGGTGCCCTGTGACTAACCACGTCAGTAAGGTGGGCACAACTTGAATGTAAACCTATATAAAATTGTGTACTTCCTGCATCATGTCAGACAAAACTCTGTACTTGTATGTTTTTTTGCCTCCTGGTGTACACTAGTAAACTTTTGCATCTGAGCCTCCTGTGTTGTTATCATTGTTTTTTATTTAACACAAGTGGAGTACCACAGGGTTCAGTCCTGGGACCTCTCCTGTTTGGTATCTACTTCTCTGAAGTACAGGCTAACACTGAAGGCCTCTGGCAAATGAAGTTCGCAGATGACTGCAAACTAGGAGCCATAGTAGAGTCCCCAAATGATGTGGACATCCTACAGAAGGGCCTCACTGAGACAGATGCCTGGTGTCAGAGGCATAGCCTCAAGCTCAATGCCAAAAAGTGCACTGTCATCCCCTTTGGTACAAACTCTGTACCCATGAACTACCACATAAACAGCAGTTTACTTAATGCCGAATGTGTGATAAGAGACTTTGTGACCCAGGTGGGCAGTAGTCTCTCCTTTGATAATCACATCACCACAGTAGTCAGGAAATCCTTCTATGTGGCACACCTCATCACAAAAGGCTCCTCATCCAGGAAAAGAGAGGTCATTGTTCTCCTCTGTTCGGCACTCATTACAGAGTACAATGCCCCTTTTGGAATGTACCTCACAAGACACCTGCAGCAGCTGAACAGGCCAAAGTACCACCTCACAAAGAGGATTACTGGCCTAAAACAGATGCCCTGCACTGACCATTTCAAACTCCAGCTTTTCTCTGTAGCATATTGCCTACTCCGAGATCATCTCTGCCTAACATATAAAGCTATGTTGAAGCCAGAGCTGTTGGACATGTTACACCTTAAGAAATCACAATCGCTCCGAGCTACATGCTCTAGCGACCTAAACCTTGTCACCAAATAAACAGGACATTCGGGAGGAATAGATTCCTGTCCCAGAGACTTCCTATACTCTGGAACAAGCTATCCATCTATGTCAAGCAAAGTTCCTCATTAGCACTCTTCAAGAAAAAAAACTTGATGAGTGGATGGGAAATAGAAACTACACCCAGAGGGGATCACTTCTGTGGCTCTGCTTGACAGATGCACAGGAAATTAACTTTCTTGGGTGTTGTAAGCCAGGGAACCTTGTTGGCTAGTCTTACTTAGGCCCCTGGACCGACAGTCTAGTACCTACCTATGAGTGTACCTCAGGTTTCTCAGTACATCCCTCCCAGCCTATTTCTCTCTCATCCAACATTCGACCCTTAACGTTCCCACTCCTCATCTCACTCATCTTCACTGCCACGTCCTGTACACCACACTCAGTCTGGTGCAAATACTTCAGGCACCTCACACAATCATAACTCTTGTATCTTTTCCACATACTCTGCCACTCTTCTCTGCATGTTTTCTCCCATAACCTCTATGTCAGTAAGTTTCATATCAGATCCCCATCTCTAACCATACTACTATTGTCTTCAGCCCTAGTTCAGCCTCTATCTGGTTCCTTCAGACATCAATTTCCCAGTTTCAATCATTGCATTTTCATACAATCTTTGTTATTACCAGCTGTATTCTTTGGCCATCTCACCTAGTTTTCTTCCCATTATCTCACTTGCATGCCTTTTCCATAACTCATGCCCTTGTCTATTCTGTGTACTTGATGAATGGAAAGATGATATGGTGTTTATAGTGTGTGTGTTGTACTAAAACAGGACATTGCACTGCACAGAACCTCTTGGCACAGACTAAATAAGCACTCTAGCACACAAATTAACATGCCATAGCTGAAATGTTTTGTGTTCATCTCGATCTCCCAGTATCTAATACCACTGCCATTATGTAATTCACTTATCTGTTCTTCTTGAACCTACCCAATGGTAGAGAGAAAGCAAGATTTAAAAAAAAAACAATCAATCAACAGTGCAACAGCATAGTGTGATATATCTAATGTTAGACGTTTATTCCCACTTAGCGCTAAACCAGATCTCATGATTTTCACCCTTCATGATCCATTCTTCCACTGACTTTTCTTACCTCCACTTCTTAACTAACCTTTGAAATTCCCCCTTAATAAAGTCCCTAGTATACATATATTCAATACTACACTAATTCCAGTTTTTCCACCCAGCAGTACAGAAAGGATATTCACTTTTACCAGCAAACATTGCAATGAAGTTTCAGAATTAAAGAAAAATTAATATAAATACATAAATATGAAAACATAACGTCCATAGTCCTTACTTAAAGAAGCATGTGCGTCAACTGATTCAGCACCAGATTTATCGCATACTAATCAGTTAAGTGCTGTATTTAAAAGATGGACAGCCTATTGAACACTTTTTAACCGTTCTGGAAATGAAAAGCCATGAGGAAATGGCAAAACAGGTGTCACAGTACTTATGTGACGTTTGTAAGCTAAGCTTTTCAAAATGTAGAGGTCAGTCTTAAAACAACGATGCTGGGTCTATATTAGAATCACTAAGGTTTAATGCTTCGAATCACTAAATATCGAACTTTAGTGATCAAAACATTAAACCATCGAAATTCTAGTAGACCCTGTAAAAAAAAAAAAAGTAAAACAAGCTTAAATATACCAACTCCGAGATCGCACTTTAACTGAGTATGGTGTGGAATTGCCTTTCCTACACTGTACCACAATCTCGGAGTTGGTATATTTAAGTAGCGGGGGTATGGGGGTTGCATGGGGGCTTGCCCCCCTGCCTACACTCTTTTTTTTTTTTGGTCCTAAAATATTTTTTATAGGTGTTCGATCATTTAATAGTTTGATGCATACAGTTCGATGTTTATGCATTTGAACTATTAAACTTTTGCAATTATAATATAGACCCCAATGTTGCTACCATGTCTGGGCATTATAAGGGGTTGTAAAAAACCAAACGATTCCTTTGAAGGCATTCAGCGGAGGTACCGGAATAAATTTGCTGTATCCAGTTTTCGTTTGTTTTTTTACATTCTACTTGTTTGGTTTTGTATTGGTATCATTATAAGGGGTTGCAGCAAAAAAGTTTAGAAAAAAACAAGTTTGCTATATATGTGCCTGGTGAAGCCCATTCATCAAATCTGGTAGTTGGAAGTGCTGTTGCATGCTGTCAAGAAGCAGTTCATCTCTTCTCTACAGTGCAGTTGCTCTGCACCTATTTTTCAGCCTCAACCAGCCAGTGGAAAATTCTTACAGGCTATATTGGAAATTAAGGTGTTTTAAAATCCCTCTCTGACATGAAACGGGAGGTGCATACTATGGCAACAGCAGCAATTTTGAAATCTTTCTTTACAATTTTAGAAGCGTTAGAATGTATAACTGAAGACATGCCACTAAAGGGAGACAAGAAGAGAAGCAAATACAATTGCAAAGAAGATAAAAGAGCTAGAATTTATTTTTATGTTGAATTTTTGGGATGAGATTTTGCAAAATTTTCATAGAGTAAGCCAAGTTCTACAGATAGAGGATGTGAACTTCAAAACATGCAGATCTGTATGGATCATTAGCTGACCATCTGTGTACTTTAAGAGATGAATTTGAAAGACATGAAGCAACTACAAAGGAAATTATACTAGATGTTGATTACAAGGCAGCTCAAACTCACAAATGTATCAGAAAGAAGTACCCAATGATGGAGATGCATCAGAAGTATATCTGAATGCCAGAGATAAATTTCATATCTTGACTTTTTACACAATTGTTGACCAACTTGAAACTGAGAAGAGGAGAGGTATACAAAGAAATAGAGAGATTTTCTTTTCTAAGTTATCTGCCACATAATGTCACTTCATCATCTACTGAAATTCAAAGGTATTCTCAGTGTTGTCAAAAGCTGACTGATGCTTACCCAGAGGAGTTGAACACTAATGTCTCAGCTGAGCTTCAGCAGTTTGACTCATATTTGTGTCATAAGTTCAGTGCAACAAAAAATGTAAAAACAAGATTCAGTCATGCTCAACTTTATAAAATAATTGTAGAAGGTAATACTCAGTGTGCCTTTCCAAATGCAGACATTTGCTTTTGTATATTTGTAAACATTAATGGTCACCAATTGCTCAGCTGGGCATTAATTTTCTCAGTAGAAGTATATTAAAAATCCCAAAAGGACAACTACACAACAAAGGCAGACTGGATGCCTTATCTCTACTAAGTTTAGAAGTAGACGTGTTGCATAAGATTAGTTTTGAGGATCTGGTCAAAGACTTTGCAATTAGAAAAAGTAAGAGAAAAGTTTTCAAATATAAAGTATAAAAAAATAAACATTTTCCATCTTACTTTAAATTTTGTTACATATAAAAAAATACAATTTTATTGTATTGTTTATTATTGTTTATATTTTGAATTATATATATATATATATATATATATATATATATATATATATATATGGGACACCAAAGTCTTTTAAGTGCTTAGGGCATCTAAAGCTCTTACTCCGGCCCTTCATGCACCCCCCCCCCCAAGTTGCTTTTGAATACCATGTCAGAACTTCAAACACTCATCCACTAGTCAAGAACCTCTTGTTCATGTATCACTCAGTGTGGCCATCAGCATTTTAAATACAGTTTATAATGCCTTTAAGAAAGTGTCCCACCACTTCAGTGGTCTTTAAAACCCCTGTTACATTTTATTCCTAAAACACCTTCCATTGTGAAACTTCATACCTCCACATTTGCACGTACCTTCTTAGCTACTGCAGCAGTCATGGTTACTGAGAGTCACCAGGCTCCTTCTTTAGCCCTCCTCCACCTTTTGTTACTTCCATTATGTGATGCATACAAAAGAACAGGCAGCAGTCTTTGTGCCACCATCATCCCCCTTCCATGCTTGTTTGCCTACAGGATTAACCGTTTCTATTGCACTGCTTCTATCTTTCTCACACTTTAGCTTTCTCTTGGTCTTATAACTTTGCTTTTTCCTCCTTTATGAATGAGGAAGTACTTGGACCATTATCCAATTTATCAATTTAACTTGAACAATCTCTGCTACTATTCCATCTTCTTGTCTGAGCAGCTCTACGCCATTGGTCCCCTACTAACTATGTTTAGCAGCTGTCATGTTTCCCTTTCTTCTCCATTCTCCAGCAATTGTGACTTTTTGCTATGGTTTGGCAACAAAGATTCAAAAGAAACTTTATTGTCATTTAGGAAACACAAATGATACCTAAACTTTCTTTCGACTGTCAGCTCGTTTACAGGAAAAACAAACAAAAAGACAAGACATGATAGGTATTAAAGAATAAACTAACTATAGTACAAAAGTAAATATCTAGGTAGCTGGCACACATGCTTGTACACTATTTATATACACTGGACACACTGACTACTAGAAGATTAACTCATGAAAAGAAAAGTACACTATAGACAAAGGTGAGACTGGGTGATATTGCACATAAGGAAGTGAATGGAATTGCACTTGAATGAGAATATATTAATTTTAGTATAGAATTACTGTACGAAAAAAGGGAAAAGAACAAGAGCGTAACAATCTATTGCAGTTTGATACATCCAGATTTATGTCTGCATTAATGAGTCTTACTGCAGTTGGATAAAATCTGTTTATGAATCTGGAGGTCCTGCAGTGGATACTCCGTAACCTTCTACCAGATGCAGGTTTAATAAACGAGCCATACACTGGATGAGAAGTGTCCCTCAATATTTTGCAGGACCACTTTTTACATCTCATTTCAACATACTAAGTCATTTCCTGTGTTTTTATACAACAGGCACCTTTATCACCCAACTCAAAAGTATATTGATCAGAGTTGTCCTCATATTGCTGACAGATACCTCACTCACTGCCTTCATTCATTCTTCTGTGTATATATTGTTTGAGACGTAGGTAGGCACTATTTGTGTAGCTCTCCTCCTCCTTAACCTTTGAATTAACATCAATTCTGTTCTGCTATATGTATGTGTGTGTATGTACACCCTCGGCTACTTAAATATATCAACTCCGAGACTGCACTTCCCTACACTAAGTGCAATCTCAGAGTTGATACATTTAAGTAACAGCGGGTGTGGGGGGGTGCTTGCCCCCCTGTTTATACTTGGAGAAGAGTAAAATGGTTTGACTTTTATTTGTTTCTTATGTACATTTGCTGGAATATAGTATGTTTTGGTATCCTGTATGTTATCAGTTTTCAGAATTTTGAAGATTTTGGTCTTTCAGGATTCTGTAGCGCTCCCATATACACATACATTATATATATATATATATATATATATATATATATATATATATGTATGTATAATCAGGAGAGCATTCTTAAGGTTAACCTTCTTCAAAATGAACTCACAAAACTCAGCTTTCACTATGGCGTGAAAAGGTATACCTCCTGCCATTTCATACAACTGCTATCATACCTTTATACAACAACCTTGCAAGGACTCTCAACCTGCTTAAGGTGCCAAACAATCTCCCTACACTCCTGCTTTTTTTTTATATAATAGAAGGGAGAAGTCCTCTACTACCATTCACCTGTACGCCATATTAAAGTTCCCTGTGTGCCCTGGCATAATTTATCAACTATCTGCTTTGCTCTTTGTTTGTGGAATTCAATTAAATGCAGGGTGGTTCTGTACAGCAGATCGGCCTTCCCACTTTACATTCTCTTTCAACTGCAAATTTTATGTCATCTAGTTTTCCTCACAAACCTGCAAGCAGTCTTTCAATAAATCCAGTGGCAACCCTTCCATTTCCTTCCGATAGTCCCATCAAATGAAACTTTTCATGTCATATTCTATTTATATTCATTGTGATGCCTTTCTAGGTACTGCATCCTACTTAAAAAAAACATGAAGCCTTTCTTCATGCAATGTAGTCGCTCCCATATGCTATGAGACAGTTATCTTAATGTAGGCATTCTCTTCCTCCACGTCAAACATCTCTGACCCAGTGTGGTGCAAGTTTTCAGTGTGCAACTAGTCCAGATATAAAATGTACATTACTTATCCATTGTCCACTTTCACCTTAGCATGCTTGGGAGTGTTTATTTCCATGTTAGCATACTATAATCTTCACTAACATATATTAATATTCTGTAGTATTAGCAAACATATTTTAATGTAAGAATGCATAAATTAATCCCAAGTGACCTTCAAAAGTAAGGATCCTGCTCTCGTCTTAATTAACTTCACTGAAGAAAAAACAGCCTTTTAACACACAGAAATGGGCTTTTCAAAGACACCTTTCATGAAAATCTTACTACAAAACTATTAGGTTTTCACTCAGAAGGCCAAGCAGAAAAGATCCTCACAAGTTCGGCAAGTGCACAGGCCCAATAAACAGAGAGTAAGTTCAAAAAATAGGGGCCAACACCAAATGTGGTTAAATAGCTCTGTATTTATTAAACCAAAAACACTAAAAGGGCGGGGTAAAAACCCTTAAACCCCACAGAATCCAAACAGACCGGTTTCGGCTAAAATAGCCTTCTTCAGAACACTCAAATGCCCTTAAAATAATCCAGACAGACTTCATGATAAACTAGACTATTTTGACACCATAATTGTTTCTTGTTAGACAGATACAGGCATTATAACTCTAATTTATGTAAAAAATGCACAGGGACAATATGAACCAGGCTTCTTTGGCCTCCACAGTGCTCTCTCAGGAATTTGTTAATTTTGTTTGTACTTCACCGTGTCAGTTGTTATTTTTCAATAAAGTGATTTCATATATTAAGAATGCCTTTTGAGCACTTGGGTATTTAGTGCACTTAAAAGTCATAACTAGCACCTTTTATAGAGTTACACAGTTGGGATTCAGAGAAGGAAGTAGGACAGAGTCAGTCACAGACTGATGACTAGGACTTGGAGTTGCCCAGTCCCTGTTATGTTTATCCACCACTGCATTTAGGTGAAATTACCATCTGAGACAGAACCATCATAAAAAAAAACTTTTACTTGTCTTAGGCTGCAAGTCACTAAACATGTCACAATCAGCCATCCACAATCCACAGAAACATCTCAGAGCCACCCCTAAATAGCAAACAAGTACCTTATCCTATCTGTACAAAAATATCTAGTGCAACTCATCCGTGAGGGACATCCTAATACCGGCTATGTGCAATTGTGTGCCTGTATATATCTATATCTATATATATCTATATATCTATATATATCTATATATCTATATATCTATATATATATATATATATATATATATATATATATATATATATATGAGATATGTGAAGATTAGCTCCCTATCTTGGGGGTTCAGGGGTCGAAGCCCTCTGTAAAAACAGTGTAATAGTAAGCTTTGTTTGTCAGTATTTGCCTGTCAGTTCAATATTTAGTTATTACACATTTTAGTGTTAATCAGTCATGTAGAGAACTTCAGCCACAAAGCCCACATACATCTACACCCAAAGTCTTGCCTCAAAAAACCAAAATTTAATGTACACATTTTCTTTCATTATCAATTTACATTGAATGCAGGTGTTCAGCAACCAGTATCCTTAATCATTTAGCTTGGATTGATTTAGAATAGATAGTGAAAAGTTAGCATTTTAAGAACACAACTTTTGTAGCCTCACTTTTTTCTCTACTGATATCTGCTTAAGCCTCCTTGAGGGTATTTGTTCTCATCATTTGGAAACCACTGCCTTAGGACAATATGTAGGACAAATGCTTCAATGTCAGCACTGCGCAGACCTCACTTATACATATTTATTTATTATAAAAGGTCTAAATGCAACAAGTCGGACATTTTTTTTATGCCTTACAATTATTTCACCTTTACAATGCAGTCCTGGTTGAAAATAAACTTTTGTCTTTAGCTAGCAAATGGCAGTTATATCCAGGATCTCCAATGCTCAATATCATAGACAGAGTGAGCTCATGTCAGACGTGACTGTTTTATACCCCCACTTGAGGTTGTCAATATTCCTAGCAGAGAAATGTATACATTCAGATATGCTCACATTGCAAAAACAGACTGAAGTTGCTTCTTATTTACCTTAACAGAGTACTGTGAAGTTGCTGTAACAAAAGTCTGTTGGCTTTCAGCTCAGCTTAGTGCAGTCTCACCCATAGTACTTGCTGATTTCCACTTCTTTGTCACTGATGAGTCTGTGACTCTCTAAAGAATTCTAATTTACTACGCAGGGATTGGGATGCATTCATCTTATAGTTGCATACCACTGTATACTGTAGGTCAAACACATGATTTGTTATTTTAATTGTGCATGGCCATCTCAAATCTGCAGACTGATCCAGTCTCAATATCTAAATAACAACCTGTCTATTTTAATTTGTTGTTCCCCATGGAAAAATGACCCAATCTTCGGTTGTTCCAGTACAGGAAATTAAATATTATTACAAGTTGTTGCCTGATCCCTGTGCTTCATCAGCTTTAGATGGTGTTCACACAGGATGATGTAGAGCACTTTAATGCTAAAACTATAATATGACACTTGGACCAATTTTCCCCATTTATTATCTGTCCTACCTCTAAGGGTACCTAAGACTTAGAATGAGCATGAGCTCCATAGTCTCAGAAAAGCAAGACAAAGAGCTCAAAACTCCACTGGGAAGCTTCTGTACACTGGAGAACAAACTCAGTCTGGATTAGTATAACAATCAGAGACTGTCTATAAGGCGAAAGTGCTCTGCAACATCTTGATAACTGAATATTTCTCAGCAGTGGATAGACTATGCAGAACAAATTTTCAGGTCAACCAGAGACTTTTTAGCACACGCAGATGAAACTAGTACACTCTTCTTTGCAGATAAGATAGGTCCTGATTAAGCAGCAGACTCATCAGGACAATGGGTTGCTGTTTCTCCAAATGGTCACAGATTCATAGGTTCATATAACAGTACTAGGCTAGCTGTCCAAGTGGGCCACTTTAAGCCTAGCCAATTGCTCCATCTGAGAATCAAACACTGGATCTTGTGTTTGTAAGGTAAACTAATGTGGGTTTCATTATTTTGTTATTCTGAAGTCATGACTGGTCTCAAGTTTAAATTGTACGATATGGAAACTGGGGCCAGCTCCAGCTAGGCTTGTAATAGCTTAAATGGGTATTCTTTGTTCTATTATTGTCCAAACTGAGTAGACTTCTCAGAAGACTGGAATTGTTCCATCTATCCTATATTATTCTTCAGTCACTTCGATCCTCAAGAAAAGCTGCTAGGCAGTTTAAAGACATTAAGTATAAAAAGTGTCATTACTGTCTTATTTGTTGACATTTAAAAGTCGAAACCTATTTGCACACCAATTTCCCATTTCCAACCTTGCTGACTTTTCCCCAACAAACCCTGCAATTAAATATTATTAAAGCCAAGACCACACTTAGGATCCACTATAAACAATTGCTATTTGCAATTATTCACTCACAAAACATCAAAAATCTTGGGAGGTCACTAGCCAATAGAGCAACTCTTCCAATGTCGCACAACTAAGCCCCTTTTTTCCTGGGGCAAGGTCCCATGCACCACTGATGTACAAGCAAGCTCCCACACCCAGATACTATATATGCATTATATACCAACTCTGAGATTGCACAAACTAAGAAAAGGGTGGGAAAGTAAAGAAAATGCTACGGTCACCTCCTCGCTCTTCTCAAAGTCTGACCACTATGACAGGCTGCAGAAATCTTTTCAATTCAAGTCTTTGAGCATCATTTGAGGCTGGTTGACAAAAGCAGTGATATTCCATACTTGACTTGAAGAAAAGTATATGTTGCAGTTGCAATATTTTGCAAAGATGACAGTTTTAATGAAAAAGAACTTGCAACATTCTTGGAAATAAAAAACAAATACGTTGGCATCCCTCTAAAGCACATTATTGAATCTTAACATGTTGTGTTTCCCTACCAAGTGCTGAATGTTATTTGCTTGCTTTATAATGGAGTGACCACAGTTCATCCGGTGGCTGCATACCTAAATGGGATATGTAGCTAACTTCTGTAGGTTCTTGAACACTGGCACTAATATGCTTATTCTCCGGTCATTTTGGATACACCTTTCTCTCCACACTGCTATGAGTAGCCTCAAGAGACATTACTATTTTTATAGTTACTTTCAGTGGGGCAGACAGAGGTGCATGACTCATGGAAGGCTGGCTTCTCATCTCATATCTTTATTATTGTTGCCTTAACATTATGTCATCTTGGAGAAAGTGGCAAGTCTTCATACTGCTCTTTCTCTGAGGTATTGCAATTTTAGCAGAGAGAAAAATTAAGCAAGATACCTCTGAAGGTTAATGCCCTTGTACTTGGAAATCCTCAGGTGCGGCAAACCAAAGCATTTATTTACAATTTATTTTAATTTATTAAATTCATGGAAGATATAACTGCTCCTTCAGAAGAGCAATGCATGTCTCATCATCATTATTATCAGCACCGTTTTTCCCATTTTTCTACTTGGGTTTGTGATATCGTGTCAACTGTTGCCATCTCTCTCTATTCAATGCTACTTTCCTATCTTCTTTGACACTCATGCCTAACTATTGAAGGTCCTCTTTCACACAGTCCATCTGCCTCTTTGCTGGAAACCCTCATTTCTTCTTGCCTTACATACAAATATTTCAAGCACAGGCATTAATGCCCTTCTAGCTTGCCAATATACCAAAACACTTGTTCCCATAACAAGTGTCCAGGCTGTTCTTAGAAATATCTAAACTAGTACTTGCTTTAATGGAATTTGGAAGTCAGTTCCATGCGTCAGCTACTCTGTCAGAGAACCAATTCGTACACTTCACGTTCCTATAGAATAACATTCCCAGAGGTAGTTGTTTCTAAATGCCCTATATACTTGAATAAGATCTCCTCTTAAATATCTGTAAGGTCAGATATTTTATGCTTTCATAACTTAAATTTTCACATCCATGGATGCCCTTGGTATATTTCCACTGTACTATTTCCAGTTTACTTATGCTTGTTTTGTTACAGGGTTTCCATTTAACTAACAAACAATGATGTCATCAGTTCTGATTCCTAGACTTTAAATCTTTTTATACAACCTAGAGTTCTGTGACTAGCATTAACCACTTGGTTGATATGATTAGAAAAACTCATAGCTGAATCTAACCATATAACCAAGTCCTTAAATGAGTCTACAGTTTCAATCACTGTCTGCTGTATTAAATATTCACCTTTCAATTTATGTCTCCCAAATCTCATATGCTTAGGTTTTGATGTATTTATCAGCACATTATTCTCCTGTGCCCAAATAGTCTATTTAGTCAAGTTATTTTGCAGACATGCCTTATCTGTAGCACATGTAATCAGTTTATCCAATTTCAGGTCATCTGCATATAGACTGTAGAACACCTAAAAAGTTAGGTCTGAAAGATTAAATTAGATTAAATTTTCGACCTGGCAAAAATCCTGCCTAGTATTTGTCAAATACTGCAAAATATCTGCTGCAAACATTCTCTTCTCTGATCTTGACAAATGCCCACCATCCTGTCTGAACACGTGTGCCCAAAACTAGGCTCGGATGCTTTACACATTTCCATTTTTTAAAATGGGACATTTTTTCCGTGTAGGTATTTACCAAAAAATATTTTCATTCATGGTGACCTGACTATCCTTTCTATGGGTGATTTGTGAAAAATATGTCCTAACACCAGTACATGCTATACTATCTAAGAGGGCTGCCAGTTCTCTACTAACAGTCAGAAAATCCTTGCAGATGACATCATTTGTACCAACATGAATAAAAACAGATCTGTACTTTCTTACATTAAGGCATTCCAAGGGGTGTCTCACATTTTCTATTTTTGCTCCTGACAAGCATAACACTATTCTATGTTCATTATCTTATCTGCAAATTTAAGTATTGGTTCCTATAATAATCCAATCTCCAATTACAAAAATATCTATGCTGGCCAGCTCTGACGAATCTTCAGCTTCTAGTACAGTAATATATGTTCTATCAATTGTTACGATGGATAGATCTTCATCACTATTCGTCTTATTAATACCACTGTTTTCACTGTGTATTAAATTCTCATCCAGCTACCATTCTAAATCCACAGCTTGAGCCATGTAAACATCTGTCTTTCTCTTTTTTTCCTTACAGTAATATTCAATCCTTCCACATTCAATTTTGATTTCTTCCTTTTCACTTGCCCCTTTGTCTCTTTTTTCTACCATCTCTGTTGGACAAATGGTGGCTTTTTCTGTAGACTGAAGGTTTTCTGATAGAAAAATATCATCATTCCCTGTAACCACTGATACATAAAGCAGTATCCTTTCTACTACATATTCTCTTTCCTTTACAGTCCTTAATCAGTTTATTTTTCTTATTTGTTGAGAACTTCTTCCATTCTTTCTTTTTTGTTTCTTTCTAAACAAACTGGATCCTCAGATTGCTGAATACTTGCATCCAGAATTCCAAAGTTGTCAGGGGCATTGCCTTGTTTCATAGGGTTGAATAATCTTTGCAGACAATAGATACATCTTTCTTCCTGTCTGTCCCAAATTATCTTCAGCAGACTGTCTTCTGTTTTTCTGCATGTGTGCGTGAAACACCAGAATCTGTTCTCTCTGACCTTTCTGCAACTGTAGCTACTTTGGCTTTTACTCTTATGTACTCATTTCTTTGTATGTCGCACAGTGTACATCCTACCTTCCATCTCAGGTACTTCCTCAACTGCTCTGCCATTGCTGCCCAGCTTTCTGTACCACACAATAATACTGGTCTCACCACCGTTTGGTACATCTTACTTTTCAGCTTCTTTGGCATTCATCTGTCATACACTACACTACACCTGACACACTGTATCAGTTGGCTGCAGCCCTCTGATTCTACCTTTGACAACCTCATTGAGACTTCCCTTCTCCTCAACCTCTCTTACATACTTAAAGCTCTTAACCCATTCCACTATTTCTCTTTTATCTCAATTCTCAGCTTCTTCTGACGTTCTACATTTGCTGCCGTTACAACTGTCTTATCTGTACTCAGTTTCACCCCATGTGCCTTCAGTTTTCCATTCCATTACTCTCTCCATTGCTAAAGCTCTTGTTGAGAGTCTGCCTGCAATCCCATAACATCTGCATACAGCAGCTTTGATGCTCTGTCCCCTACAACCTGTTTGCTAATACAGTCCATCACCGTTGTGAACATTAATGGGCTCAGAACTGAACACTGATGCACACGCACTCCAACTGGAAGCTCATCAATCAGACTGAACACTTCATACTTGAGGCATTGGGTCCTTATACATAGCTGGCACTTTGAACCACTGTAGGACTGACCAAATAAACTTCCTTAGGGCCTTTGCATATGCTTTCACCGGGTCTATGCCATAAAACCGAAAACGCAAACTCGAACGCTCACATGAGCGAATAATCAAAAACTCGAAATTGGTATTGTGGGGGGCTGTGCCCCCCACTAAATATACATTCCTACTCAGAGATCACACTACAGTGAGGAAAGGGCAAATATTCTGATCTTCACTGCACTACGAAACCAAAATACTACTTTCGAGTTTCTGATTATTCGCTTGAGTGTTTGAGAGTTTGTGTTTTTGTCTTTCTAAAGTAGACCTCTTTCGTCTAGTCTAGGAATGTGCAATTGGACTCTCCTCATTTCTAGTTTCTTCTCAGATATCTGTCTCACTGGCCATTTTGCAGACAAGTGTATAATGTGGGCAGAGCTTGCCAAAGTGAAGGCTATCCAGGCATGGACTACTCCATTACAAAAAAGTAGTTGCTTGCATTTCTCAGGACAGTGGAGTATTACACTACCATAGCCATTCCTCCCATGGACCTTATTTGAAGCAACAAAAACAGTGACACTATCTTGTAAGCAGACATGCCAAAACCCTCAGGGAGTTCTCAGTTCAACCCCATATACTGTCTGTTCCTTATCACTGGCAGGAGTATAATATGTAGGAAAAAACTTTTAAGGCAAAAGCTGAGGGCTTCCCCTACTGAAATGTCAGGGCTCACAATGTTGAATCCCAAACTAGTGAGAAAAAAACTGAAAATACAGAAGAGTTAATATAAAAGATCATTTTTTTCTTTAAATTAGCTTTTAAGAAGGCAACCCCCCCTCTCCGCAACCCTGATATGAGGGGTATGTACCCCATAACTTGTATATGCCAACTGTGAGATCACCATATCTCAGAGAATGGAGAATAATCTGAGAAACTGTAATCTCAGACTTAGTATATGTAAGTGCAGATTTCCTGTCATTCATTCCCTGCATTATGGGACTTGACATTTCAACAGTTATTCTTCAAGGGAAGAACAACATTTGGTAGCATACCTTATTCAGAGACCTCATCAAAGGGATGAGTTGTATCAGGATGAGGAAAAGCAATGTTTGAGATTAGTGCAGAGTCTCAAAAAGGTCAAACCCTATCTGTATAATAAGAATTGCATATTAGTGACACATCATAATCCCTTAAAGTTCATAGTTTCACAAGAACGAACTGGGCTAGCTGACTTTTTGGTCATTTCAAGCCAAACCAATTTCCCTTTCAAGGATGAGAATCGAACTCTGTACCTTGCTTCTGTAAGGAGAACAGAACCAACAGTGCCATAACAACAACCCATCATATCCCTATGTTTTAGCCCTCTTAATGTTCACACAACTGAGAATGTGCCATATCACAAGTTAAGACACTCCTGTCTGCCACTATTGTCTTACAGACATACAGGATTCAAACCCTTGTCTATGCAAGTCCACACACTAGAAAGCTGTGTATTAACTGCTTCTGTCATGGGAGACTTCAGTGATAATACAGATCTGAACACAGGACGCTCATTATTAATGTACCATTCTACCAAATACAGCAAATACAGTAATATCCAAATGTTAAGCCAGGTGATCCTACTGGACACACAACTCATTTTCAAGGGTGACCTGGAAGCAATGTCTGATTAAGTGACTTGTTCAAGGTCACACAGTACATATATGAAGGTTGAGGGACTGGAACCCTGTGCCACAAGAACTGCAGCTCACACCTTAACCCTCTGTGCCAATTGCCATGCTATACAAGAATTTGGCCCTATTGGTGTTAACACAACTGAGAGTGTTCCTTATTGCAAATGTTTGGGTAAGCCAGTCCTGTCACTACTGACACACATACATTACCAGATTCAGACCCCTGCCAACTAGGTCCATACTCTAGACAGCTGTATATTACCTACTTCTGCCTTACGAGACTTTTTGAGGTTAGACAGAGCCAGTGGGCAGCATAGAAATCCTCTTAGACGGTATTTAGGATTGCAGCCATTTAACATGAGCATTAGGCATATGAGTGGTGACAACATCACAAATGTAGATAACCTTTCTAGACAAGGAACCAGGTTATGTGATGCCTGGTTAAATAATCTTATGCCTAGAGTATGCTTCTTGAGTTTCTCGAAAACACTTGTGGTTTAGGAATAAGAAATGTGTGTGAAAATGGTAATAAGCTGGGAAAATGCATGGCTTCTTTCAGAATGAAATACAACAAAACTGATGACCCAAGTTGTACTACAACTGTACTGAATTAAGAAATGTAAATAATTCTCAAAGGTAAAACCAAAGGAAACTGCACAGTACTTGCTTCTTCAGTAAATCTGTGATATTTAAAAGGATGTGAAATTGTAATATAAACTGCACATTTGCTACTGAGGGAATATAATGCATTTTCTAAGTGAAACTGATTCTGCAGTGCTTGAAGCTTAAAGTATATTGGTCAAATTTCTAAAGCTAATTTAAGTAACAAATGGTTAGAGTTTGATATAACCTCCTTGCCATATAGAATGCCAATTTATACAGGTTTTAATGTAAAGTGTGTTTTTTACTGCATTTTTGTTTGTTGCAAGAACGGCCCCATATATATTTTTCTTAGGGTTGAAAGTACCTGTTCATGGTACTGTGAAAAACTGAATCCCCAATGCCTCGATATTTTATTTATTTTTATTTTACATTTGTTAAATATGTAAATTAATGTACAGACTACTGTTTTTTCAAAGTTAAATGCATCAGTAGTAGTTTTATTTTACTTCCATTTCTTTCAGAAGGAGCAACTCACTTTGAAAATTAAGAGGCGATTGCATAGAAGTGCAACCACAATGTAAATAAGCAGCAGCTTATCTAAAGACAAAAGTTGGTGCTGATTACCCAAAGGTTATATGTAAACCACTGCTGAGTACCTATCAGGACATCATTTTGTGGGTGTGGTTACAGAGAAAAACTGAGTAAACAGTAAAACAAAGAAATCAAACAGCACACAATGATCGTATTTTTGCAAAATCACTTGCACCTTTATTATGAGGAGCACAATGGGAAATCAAAATCAATTTTACAAGAAAGATGTTTCCAAACATGAACAGTACATTTAATGCACCTTGGAAATATTACTGCCTTAGGTCAAAGGATATTACCTTGGATTCAGAGCACCCCCACCTTGGCTTAAAGAACTGTGGGAACAAGAAAACATTCAAAAATTCAGATATGAAGCCAACATGAAAGCCTGCCTGGGACTCATATAAACAGAGGGAGAGGGAGTTGTTAGACTTTCCTTTTGAAGCATGCAAAGAGAAACAGAGCTGCCTATATGAACTTTGCAAATTCTGTTCTGATCTTGAAAGTTACTGAAGGATAGGGCACATTATATCATTAGCTAAACATAGATAGGGTCAAAACTGGTGAATAGTTTCCTGTATGTTACCAGCCATTCAGATGTTTTATTTTAATTTTTGCATTTCTTCTGCAAGCTGCTCTTGTTCATTTACTTTTCAAGCTGAATGTTTTATTTTATTCCAAGTAGAGAGTTTTAAGTTGTAAATGTTTGTGGCTTTTGTTTTATTTATTTATTTATATATAAGCTTAAGAGTATATATATTTGGTTTATTATACTGTCCACTGCATACCAATCCAATTGACTGCTCATAAGTAAATATTAAGTATTTGTTTCTGTATGTACTTGTGCTGGAATATAGTAAGTGCTGCTATCCTGTGTGTTTTCATTATTATCTCATTATGAGATTCAGTATTTTAAGTTTTCAGTATTTTGAACTTTCAAGATTTTGGTCTCAGGATTTAATAGCACTTATATATATATATATATATATATATATATATATAAATAAATATAAATATATATATATATATATATATATATATACTCACACCACACGTATACACACACTTACACATATAAACTTACAATATAGCAACATAATACAGAACATACTTATGGCCATTTCTTCAAGACAATACTGTAGACTTCAGGATTACATGTGTGGCACTGCTTGGGGTAGTATTTGCTTTCGTCGGGTTGCTTGTTTCAGATGTGACCATTTATCTAAAGCTCAGACTTGTCACTGCAGCATGCCAAAAGAAAGAATGAGTCAAAACCATGGTGAGAATAAAAATGTTAGGAGGCTATAGGAGACCGTTTCCATATGGATGTGCATTGGGGCTTACCTTTGTAAAAAATACTTTGTAAATGTGGTCTCATGCAAGTCTTTTGATTTTAACTGTCGTATCTCAAAGACCTATGCTTTGGTTCTTTGTCTGCTCAAGCTGAGAGTTACAAAGAACTGATATTAAATAACTATGATATAAGCTCGCTAGCTTTGAGAAGGCATAGTAGGCCCAATATACTGTAACAGGGTAAAAACAGAATACAATATGAGGATGAGGAAGAAGGAAGAGTTCTTTATCATCATGCAAGAGCATACACAAAACAATGGATGGTTATTTGCATGTTTTAAGAACTTATCCCCCGTGATGGGGGTGAGAATGGGACCAAAATTACATCTGAGATTGTGGTTAATTTTGTCATATGAGAGGAGCAAAGCTAACATTACATGCAGAGATTTCACTACCACTAACTAGTTATGGCTTACCAAACAATTCCCCGATGTGCAGGATCAGCATATGTGATGCTGCAGGCTGCTGCTCTCCACTCACCTTTCCCTCACTTCCTATGACACCACTGGTGTTGTCCCATCCCCAGAGAATACCGAGGGTAAAAATGGTTCATCCAGCCCAGCTGAAAAGTGCACAAATAGGGAAGGGAAAAAAAAAAAGACAAGGACAGCTCCTAGAACTGAGCTCAGAAGTAGTGCTACCAAAGGTGCTTTACCTGGGATAGAACATGATCATGGGGTGCAGCTCTAGTAACTTACTGTCAGCAGAGGCTTGAGAAGTGATCATATCTAGAATAACCCTAATATACATCAATGAAGACAGTAACATTGTCTGTTTTTGTAAAACAAACATAGTACTAGACACCCCCCCCCCCTCACCCTGGCAGGAGCCCTCCAGGCCCCGCCACCTTCTGCCCTGCATTCCCTTATGCACTACCATTGTGAGGAGCTATTCCTTTGTCTCAGTGTATGTTACAAGTGTTTTCTTTTTAAAAACAGTGATTTCTTCTGTATATTTTAAGTAATGAAAAATGCTTATATACTTTTCAGTTTTTTTAATCACTGAAAAGTGTGAAGCTGACACGAAAAATCCAAAATCATGCAAGGAATTAATGCTAAATGTGGTTGCTGCATCATTAAACATTAATCTACAAATGCATAAGTATTTGTAAACTATTGTTTTCACTTGGGCACTGCCTAGTTTCAATATACCACCTGATCTTTCTTTTCAAAGCCTGAAGTAAAAAGAGTGAACTATGGAAATGAACAGTGTTTTCAAAATGTGGTACTGACGATGAGAAATTGTGTTTTCCAAAATAGTGTAATGAAGAATGTTTAGTCTAATATGACAATATTGAGGGATGTAAAAACGACCATTAGCATTCACAATTTTTAACATTCTCCTGCTATGATTAAAATATAGATTCCAGATCTAGTCTTACTGAAAACAAGACTGGGACTTATTGATTATTCCTGATCTGAAGCAGTGAATGTTGATGTGTGCTTTTTTTTTTTTTAGTTACTGGCATTACAATGACTTCTTCTTGCAAAAATTAAATAGATGAAATAAAGCATAAGACGACTTTTTTTTATTTAACTCCTCAGTGTAATTCATATGTAATTGGATTTGTTACTGTGAAGCTATGTAGATGTCAGTCACTCTCTCCAAAGGAATGAGCTTTTTCCTGCCTGTTTCATCAGAAATATTCAGTGAAGACGGACTGGAAAAATCCAAATTTTTTTTTTTGTGTCTATCCATAGAGTTAATTACACTTGATCTTCCCTACATGGAGGCACAGCAGAAAAAACCTCAGAAAACACTGCTTTTATACAGACTTTGATTTTTACCGAAGTACTGCTAAAGCAAAAGTCTTGTTAACCTGGTAAACGGGCTGGTGCTTAGACCCTTTTCAGCCATGATTCAAGCCCAACAACAGCTGAAACAATATAGATTAGTTTTGAATATTACAAAGCAATAATATACTTAAAGAACATAACAGATGGTATGATAAAGAGTACAGAAAAAATCTTACATTTTAGGTGAACCTTGGAACATGCATTTACAGACCTTAAAACCCTACTTCACCTAAACAAGCACAAACTCATATTTGCTCTCCCTCTATATTCTCCCTAGAGACAATATCTCATCCCTTGAAGATATTCTCTCCTGGGTCTCCATCAACATTACTCACAAAACCATAATCCTGGGGGCCGTGAACATAAACTGGGCCACAATCCAATCTCCCACTAACTCACTCAATATTAACTTACATAACTTTATGCAATTAATCAATCCCACTACCAGGCCATTACTGGAAGTACAATAGACTGGATTCTAGTATCCCATCCTCACTCTATCTCTGATAGTGGTATTCTCCCAGGCCCACTAGCTGATCACTCCCCCCCTTTTGCCGCCATCTCCCCTATTATATACAACTAACTCACACCTATATTTCCACTTGCTCCCTAAAAAACTTCAATTCTGAAACCTTCTCAAATGCACTAAAAAGCACAAACTGGAACCCATTAACGACTCTTCGTCTAGATAATGCTGTCTCCTACTTTAATTCTACTTTCACACACCTGCTTAACTCCTTTGCCCCTCTAAAAACAAAATGTACAAAAGGTAACTCTGCACCCTGGTTAACCAAAAACACCTTCGCTACTATGTGACTCCATGACAAAGCCTGGACACATTACCATAAAAATAAAACCACTATTACCCTTAATGAATATAAAACAAAACGAAATAAAATCAAAAAACATTACCTTAGACCACAAAGCCTATTTCTCCACTCTCCAAACCAACCACACCACCAATCCCAAACTATTTTGGAAAGGAATCTCATCTCTCCTCAACCTGGGAAAAAAAAAACCTTGCCCTAACCCAGATGCCTCTGACATGGACTTAGCCACCCAATTTAAATCTTTATTCCTAGAGGCCATAAGTAATCTAACATCATACTTCAACACCTCTGCGACCCCTCCTCAGCCTACACCCATCCCTTCCTCCCCTAGCATCCCTTGCCCCCAACCTCTACCCTTCTCCATCAATCCCATCTCTATATCCACCATAAAAAACTTCTCCTAAAATTAAAACCTAGTTACAATGACTCTGATGAAATTCCCTCCTACTTCCTAAAAGTAGCCGCAGAAGCCATTGCACTCCCTATCAGCATACAAATTAATCGGTCTATCTCAGAAAGCCAGGTCACCCCCCCCCCCCCCAAGCTCTGGAAAAAAGTCTTTATTATTCCTCTACGTAAAGGAGGCAATAATAATGGCATTCCAAATGTCTGCCCTATTGCTATCTTATCCCCTATTTCTAAGCTTCTTGAAAAATATATCCACCAACAACTATTACCCTAGCTCATCAACAATCAGCTTTACCTCTCCAAGGCATTTGACACTATTTCCCACAACCTGCTTCTTAATAAACTCTCCAAATTATACCTATTCCCCTTCCTATACCAAGTGGTTCTCCAGCTACTTCACAACCAAACAAGCAGTCAAAAAGAATAAAACCACTTCACCCTTCCTTAGTACTACCACAGTTGTCCCCCAAGGTTCCATTTCAGGCCCCCTACTAATCAATATATTCATTAACAACTTATACTAAGCCATTCCAAACTCCAGTATCATCCAATATGCCGATGATTCCACCATAATCTGCTCTTCCCCTTCTATCCCCATTCTAAATAAGCTTACCCAAAACACCTTCTCCTCTACTCAGCAGTGGATGCTAGACAACCATCTGGCTCTTAATGGCTCTCAAAACTAAACTTATGTTATTCACTGCCTCCAAAACCTCCTCCCCAGATAAACACTCATTCATAATCACCAACAAAAACAATACTCCCCTAGAAATGCTCTCTGACACTAGACTACTAGGAGTACTCGTAGATGAAAACTTGGTATGCTATACCACCATAATCGTTATATCTCTCCTTCCACCAGGCTTATACTAGCCATTACTTATCTCATCCCATCCCTCCTGTATAGTGTATCTATCTTTACCAACCTGCAATCCTCCCTCAAAACAACTCTCCTCTTGCTATAACAAGATATTAAAATTTGCAGCAGGTCACAGAGCCATTTCTCACCATTTTAATTCTCTTCAACTAAACTGGCTTGAGCTACCTAACCTCCTCACTTATACGCAACTCATCCAAGCACACAAACTCATTTACAACCCCTCTCTTTGTCTCTCCCTAGCCACTACATTTGAAATGCATGAACCAGAATGACTTCTTAAGATCTAATTCCCAAAAACTAATTAAATTGCACAAACCCACACGTCCAGTTGGCAATCACCTAACGACCTTCTCTCTTGCACGCCTCTAGAATTCTCTACCATCTCCTATCCGCATCACCAGCAGTCTCTCCTCATTTAAAACCTTGCTGCACTCACACCTAACTTCACAATGGAAGTGCTCCTGTTCCCATCCTACCTAATCCTTCTAATACCACTTCCTACTCTCCTAGAACTAAATACGCCATCACTGCCTCCTACAGTTCCACAGCTCTATTGAACTATTTGACCAAGTACTTAACAGTCACCCTATGCTGCTACTTTTGTATAAAAAAGTGTTTTTTTATTGCTGTTTAATGAACTATACTGATGTATTCTATCATCGTTAACCTTTTACCATATTTACTTTGTATTCCTATGAGAATCTGTAATGTGTATGTGCAATGTGTACTATGTATTTGTATTTTTCTGGAGATTTTCTCCCCAGGACTCCATTGAAAACGGGCTCCTTGTGGCCCAATGGACTATCCTGGCAAACTGCAAATAAATAAATAAAGCCTAACATGCATATAGTATTATTTAGTGAAAATAAGGAAAAAGTATATATATATATATATATATATATATATATATATATATATATATATATATATATATACATATATATATATATATATATATATATATATATGAGCATATGTATACACTGATTATCTACAGCTGATTGTAAACAATTATTTCAGTAGTGTAGCATTTATGTTTACTGCAATATTCTACAGGCTGATTAATTCATCCTAAACCAACAAGTAGTTATCTCTTGCCCATGAACTAAGTGCAATGACATGTTACTTTTATGGGTGTAATAAGCTTTTATCAAAGTTTAGAGATCAGTTATTTGTATAAGGTTTAATAAGAAGTGGTTTTAGTTTACTGTTACAATCATATTAAAGCTCCTTTGACCAATATCAATGATGAAAAGAGGTTTTGTCTTTCTCCATACAGTGCCTATATGGGGAGGATGTTAAACAAGAAGCTGCTTCCTGTTGTGCAGCGTTTGATTTCTTCCATATCCATTTGTCAACAGTGTGACTGAGTAAATATCTTGTTCTGACAGTGCTCCCGGTCTTGCCTCTAAAAAGACATACTTGTGTCCGGTAGGGTTACCTGGCTAACAAAACATAAAAAAATACTTTGTTTTTAAAGGTGTAACAGTATTTTTCATGGACTACTTTAAGTGTGAGTGTAGAAAGCAACCAGGTAGATTGAGCTGGTTCTAATAATCCATTGGTGCTCACTCCTGGGTTGTACATGAATGAAGCAACAGAAAGCGTTTACAATGGTTTGAATTTTGAATGCGTTAGTCGAGGAATTTTATATTGATAGTGGAGAATGCATATTCCAGATGAGAAATAAATACATAAAATGCAATGGCATGCTCAGCCTGAGCAGTAAAATGGCAGGCTAGTGAGTAAGAGGCTTTTAATTGCCTATCTACCTTATCCACTATTATATCAATGTGGGTTTTAAAAGACAGGATGGTGTCTAAGTCCTTATGTACCAGTATAGTGTTACCACAGAAATTTAATGTTTATATGGATTTACTGATATCAGTGGCTTACATTTGTTAACTTTTGGTGGATGATAAATAATAGCAGCTAATGTTAAGATGTTAAGTTTAAGGCTTCTAAGTCATGGGTCAATTGCATTCTCAGGAGAAGTCATTTGAATGGGGCTCTGAATGGACCTGCTTAATGGCACTGAGGGATATATGATGTTTTTGATGTCATTTACAAACAACACAGAACACCATGGCTCCAAGAATTAACCTTTAGGGTACTCATGAACTGAAGATGCCCTATTCAGGTTGATTATTTGTTATTACTGTTTGATTATAGTCAAATCTGACTCTCTGTGACCTCAGAAGACTTAAATGCACCAGACCTTTAAATTCTTGTAATTCATATTCATTACGTTAGTAATGTTGTCTATCCACCTTAGCCTTCGCGAACAATTTCTTTTGCCTTTGATCTTTTCCAGAATCAGTGTTTTCTCTAGTGAATCCTATCCTGTCTTCATATTATATGGCCAAAGTATTTGAGTTTTCATTTTATATCAGGCCTTCTAATGAGCACTCTAGATCTACATTCTTTATGCCTGCTTTTTGGAAGGAAAATATTGATTAGTCTGGATTAAAAAAAAAATCGCATTGTTAGCAAAGGTTTATGTAGTTAAAGTTATGGTTTTATCACTAATAGTATATGACCCTGTGAGTTGGACTTAACATTGTGCACCAAAAGATTTGTTTTTTCAAATGTGGTGTCAGAGTAAACTTTTGAGAAATTCATGGACTGCAAGATCATCGAATCAGTGAATATTTAAGAAAATAAATCAAAACTTTCACTAGAAGGCCTGTCAGCAAAACTAAGACTAAAATACTTTGGCCACATAAAGTGAAGGCAGAATATACTACAGACTTGCTGACTTAGGCAAAGATCAAAGGAAAAAAAGAATGGGACAACAGAAGTGATGATAGCATTGCTGAAGTAACACACATGAATTTACAAGAACATAAATTTATTTATTTTTATTTTATTTTACATTTGTTTACCTGGACTAACAAAATAATATATGTTTTCAGTGGAGGCCCGGGGAGAAAAGCTCCACTACATACTACTAAACAATGTCAAGATATACATCAATATACAAAAATAGGAAAAAAAACATATGCAATAAAGCAGCAGTTGCTGACAGGCTTGTTGAACTCATGTCCTTGATAGAAGTTGGACTGTGCTAAATGAGAAAATAAAAAAATGTCCAGCACTGGAAAACCCTGTGAAGATCACAGCAGGCTAGACTACTCAGCCTCACTATTGCCCCTTTGAGAAGCCAACAGAACAATAGCACTCTGGTGTAGCCCCCCCCCCCCCCAACCCTATGGGAGGTTCAAACAGTCTGATCAGGGCTAGAAAGGAAAGCTATCAGGCAGATCATTCAAAGTTAGAAAAAGAAAAAGTAGAAAAGCTACAAACTACTGAAGACAGACATTACCTGGAGGTTATTATGCAACTAAAACTAATGCTATGTCATTTGAATTCTGTAGGTGCACACAAAAATAATCCAGGCAGAGGATACAGGCTCAGTTTATAGGAACTTGACAAATAAAAGTGAAATAATCATACAAATACCACAGATAGCCAAGTAACATCATATAAAATGAACCTGAGCGAGTTAGAGGTTGTTGTAATAAGAATAACTTGCTAAAGAGGTTGTCCAAGAGAAGGCCTTAACCAGCATTAAAATAAGAGGGCAAAATAAATACTTGTATATCATTTGCTACACGAGTACTTTGTAGGTAATCTTGGGCACTTAGGCCGAGTCTCTGTAGCCACCTTGGGCAGTGAGCCTGAATCTCTGTAGAACAAACTGATTACAGAATTCTTCTTCCCAGTGGGGAATGAATGGGTCTAGCTCCCCCCAGCCCCCACCCAATGGGAGGTTGAAACAGTCTGATCATGGCTGAGTAGGAAAGCTATCAGGCAAGTCATTCAAAGCTAGAAAAAGCAGAAAAGCTACAAACCAATGAAGACAGAAGTTACCTGGGAACTGAGGCAAAGTCTCTGTAGCCACCTTGGGCACTGACGTTGAGTCTCAATAGCTACCTTGAGAATTAAGGCAGAGTCTCTGTACTCATTTTAGCCTGTGTTGTTTTGACATATTTTTATCACCAAAAAGATATTAAAAGTATTTTTGGAGCTCAATTTTGGTCTTTTTTAAGAATGAAAACAGTTTCTCACACCACATTGTCAAGCTTTATTTTTAACTTTCTTGTGACATTGCAATGAGTGACATTACGGATAAAAGCCAAACATTCTTGTTGCAAATAAGATTTAAGAATAAATTATCATAAACACAAGTCAATAAAGAGCTACAGACTTGTGCTAAAAACATTTAGTGACAGAACACTGCATTTTCATGTATGCAACACACATGAAATAAAGCTTCTTTAGCTGCTCCAGTGGAAAATAAAACTCTGTAATTGAACTGCCTATGATAACAGAAATAGAACTACAGAGTTGTGGCACTCCTTGCAAGTGAGAGAGAGAGAGAGAAAGCAAGTCCCTTATGTCAAAGGAATCACTTAACCTTTTAAGAAAACAATCGCGGACTGTCAGAAATTATAACATAATATACACTGCAATTATTGTTCTATCATTTGAACTATATCCTTTGAAATTAATCTGTGCCTGTCTGATAGCTTGCCCTAGAAACACACAGGAAGACTACAGCAATGATCTCTGCAACACTATGATCTGACCTCACAGAGGTTATAGATATTGATTTCTGCATGATATACTGATGACATAAGCAATGAGAAAAGTAAATGCCTTCTTCAGATTATCGAAGATGATCTTGCTGACAAGTTTAGTTATATGAGCACCAACTGCTCCTTAAATTCTTTTTTTTTATTGTGTTGCATATTACATTTTTAGCATTTGTAGACATAACCTGCTGCACCCATCTGAATGCTGATGGCATAATAATGCAAACTATGTAAGGTGCAGAGATCTAGGTTATGTCTTATTAATGCTTCACCTGGAGAAAAAAACAAATGTAATTCATGTGCACTACAAAAATATCTTCTTAATGTCATATGGGCTGGGCATTAGTCAAGCTTCAGAGGCATGGAAGTGCTAAGTGAGTAACTCAAAAAAGTGGGTGGCATAAATTATTTAAAGAGCAGAATGATGACATAACTGGGATACTATCATACTATAAAATAGGAATTGCACCCTTAATTTTTGCTGTGTATGCTTCATGGATATTAAATATGAGTGAAACGTCACAGTACTAAACAGAAGACATTATAAGACTCCCATCCTGATCAGTGATGAGAAAAAAAGATGGAGAGGTTGCCAAACTACATATTTAACTTGTGTAAAAATACTGAATGGATACTTGACTAGGATGAAAAAATAACGTTATTACACACCTTTCTGACATAAGACTAGGCCGAAGGCCATGAAGTAGACTGGAGAGAAAGCACAAGAGTTCAAGGAATTACTCAGCATTCTACCACTTCAGCAGGAAGAGTAAATATGTGCAGTTAAAGAAGAATGGCAGCACCTCAAAACAGTAAATGTGGGGACCACATTACAGATATGCAGCTGTGCCAGGTATGGAAATGAGGTACATAAGGAAGGCTGGTGGTCGAATGCAGAAGTTCAAAAAGTCATCAAAAGAAAGGAGTACAAGAAAAAGTGGGATATAGAACTGACAGACCAGCCCAGGAAGGAATGCTGGTTAGCTAACAAAGACGCTAAGAGAGGAGTTGCAATAGCACAGCTCAAGGCATCAGACGTAGTCTACCAACTTCTGAAATGTGACTCAGTAGGTTGCACAAAGAACCTCTATCAGGTTCCAAGGGAAAAATAAAGAAGATAATCAACCACCCTTCATGAGGGATGCCAACAACAGCCTGCTCACCAGTCCACAGGACATCAGAGAGAGATGGAAGGTGCACATCCACAGCAGCCTCTGAATGAAGAAAGCCCCACAGAAGCTGTACTGCTACAGACACGACCTACAATGAAAGAATAGGAGGAGCCCACCCTGCAAGGAGTATGAACAGCACTAGGGAAAATGAAGTCAGGGAAAGCAGAGGCACATACGAGTTCATTGTGTTCATGGCATTTCCACAGCTCTAGAGGCTATAACGTATTTCAATATCACAGAAAAACAACAGTGCGTCAGAGAGAAGTATAAAACCTATTAAACCCATTAACTCATTAGGAAGAAAGCATAAACGATTAGTCCAGATAACACTTCAGCTAACACATCTAGGAGACCAACTCTCTGCCTCTCTCTCTGATGACCTCCCTGTGGGAGGAAAAAAAGACATCTTGTGAAGATTCCAGTAGGTTTTTTTTTTTCACATTTGCCCAGTTAAGTGTCTTCAGAAGGTTTTTAAGTCTTGAGATATCTACTTTCATATCGTCGGTGGTACCTAGTTTTTTGCTGCTGTTTGGTACCATTAAGTATTTTTCAGCTTTCAAAGCTGTAAAAGACTTTCAACTCCTACACTTTTTTCTCTGTAACAAGTAATGCATCAGAGCAGCTGAAGCTCCATGAACAGAAAAGAATTATGACTGTATCTCTCCAATTATGGCTACCCTTGTGCTATCTACGTGGATGGCATGATTCACCAGTTGAGCTTATCTTCAGTCTGGTCTTCAGGTGAATTTCCTGACATACATGTCTTATTAAAAGACTGGGGAGAAACCATGCAACATTACAGAAAAATTAGTATGTTAACACATTAGTATTTATTTATTAAATCACAGTTTCATTTTTTTGTTTAACGCAGCCACTGGGGATGCACAAGCCAGTGCATTTCTTTGTGCTGGTCCCAAGCCCAGATAAATGGGGAGGGTTGCATCAGGAAGGGCATCCGGCATAAAACTTCGCCAAATAATTCATGTGGACACCAGCAAATATTTATATACTGGATTGGACGAGGCTCGGGTTAACAACGATCACCACCAGTACTGTTAGCCAACAGGGTGCTGGTGGAAATTGGACTACTGTAGGCCAAAGGAGAAGAGGTGAAAGGCATGGCCGAATGCAGGAAAAGAGAAGAAAGGCCAGGACTGTGGTAGTGAAGATCGGAACTTTGAATGTTGGCAGTATGACTGATATAGGGAGAGAGCTATGCCGATATGATGGACAGAAGAAAGGTTGGTATACTGCATGTGCAAGAGACCAGATGGAAGGGGAGTAAGGCTAGGTGTATCGGAGGTGGGTTCAAATTGTTTCATCATGGTGTGGATGGGAGGAGAAATGGTGTAGGAGTTATCCTGAAGGAACAGTATGCTAAGAATGTTTTGGAGGTGAAGACAGTGTCGGATAGAGTGATGTTTATGAAGCTGGAAATTGATGGTGTAATGATGAATGTCATTAGTGCATATGCTCCACAAGTTGGGTGCGCATTGGATGAGAAAGAAAAATTTTGGAGTGAGTTGGATGAAGTGGTGATGACTGTACCCAAGGGTGAGAGAGTGGTGATTGGAGCAGATTTCAATGGGCATGTTGGTGAAGGGAACAGAGGGGATGAGGAAGTGATGGGTAGGTATGGTGTTAAATAAAGGAATGCAGGTCAGATGGTAGTGGATTTTGCAAAAAGGATGGACATGGCTGTGGTGAATACATATTTTAACAAGAGGGAGGAACATAGGGTGACATACAAGAGTGTAAGAAGATGCACACTGGTGGATTATATCTTATGTAGGAGGGCCAGTTTGAAGGAGATTGGAGACTGTAAACTGGTGACCGGGAAAAGTGTAGTTAGGCAGCATAGGATGGTGGTTTGTAGGATGATGTTGGTGATCAAGAAGAGGAGGAGAAGTGTGAGGGCAGCACCAAGGACCAAATGGTGGAAACTGAAAAAGGGTAACTGTGAGGTGGAGTTCAGGGATGAGTTAAGACCGGCACTGGGTGGCAGTGAAGAGTTACCAAATAGCTCTGTAACTACAGCAGAGCTAGTGAGGGAGACGGCTAGAAAGGTATTTGGTATGACATCTGGACAGAGGAAGGATGACAAGGAGATATGGTGGTGGAATGAGGAAGTACAGGAGAGACTACAGAGAAAGAGGTTGGCAAAAAAGAAGTGGGATTGTCAGAGAGATGAAGAAGTAGACAGGAGTATAAGGAGATGAGGTGATTGGCAAGGAGAGAGGTGGTAAAGGCTAAAGATAAGGATAAGACATATGAAGAGAAGTACTAGAAGTATCGGTCCTCTCTGAACCTCAAGAAATTACCAATTTAGGTAATAGGTGGTTATTTGAGAATTTTACTTTATATAATTTTAGTCATTTAGTCTTAGAAAAATAACATTTTAGACTTTTATCTAAAGGGTTAAAATTCATCCCTTATATTAAGGGTGACCTAGCTAAGTCCTTACTGGATATAAAAATATTTTTAAGGAAAGTTAACCTAAAAATTATGTTTCCTAATACTAAAAATGAACCTAACCCTGAATTAAAACGTGGCTCTACTTTTAATCCACCCATGCACCCCCAACTAAAGAATTTAGAAAAAATAATGGAAAGAGAGATTAGGAAGGAAGAATATCATGGTATAATAATGTATTAAGTATCAAGCTAACCTGGATAAAATAGAAAAACAGTTGTTATATGACATGAAAAATGGCTCTAACCTAAGAATCATGAAACCTGATAAGGGGGGAGGTATAGTTACTATGGATAGGATGGAATATGACAGCAGGATGTATACTACTGCTTGGGATACTTCCAAATATAACCAAGTGTCAAAAAATGAAATTAATATTGCCTATCATAAAATAGATTTAAACTTAAGCGACATGATGAATGAGGGACTTATAGATTACAGTACTTTTCTATTTTTGCAAGTGGAAAAACTTAAAGTACCCTCTATTTCTGGAATCCCAAAAACTCATAAAAATGAAATAGACCCCCCCTCAGACCCATAGTATCAGCGGAAGGTTCTAAACCCCATCCACTAGCCAAATATGTGGATATTATGGTTAAAAAACTATGGGTAGAAAGAAAACACATTGAAGGATTCTTGGGACTTGCTTAAAGTCATTTCTGGAGTAGGTTATCATGAGAAATTATTATTTATAACTATAGATGTTGTAGACTTGTTTTCCTCCATTCCCTATACACAGGGGACTAATATGTTTGAAGAGAAAGTGTATGAAAGTGATATATTATCTAATAATGAAAAACAAGTTAATGTTTGGTTGATGGAGATGGTATTAAAAAATAACTTTTTATATTTCAATGGGGAATTTTTTAGACAAATACAGGGAGTAGCTATGGGGGCGGCTTGTGCCCCAACCTATGCCAACCTAGTACTAGCTAAATGGGAGGAAAAATTTGTATTAAAATCCCCCTTTAACACTAATTGGATCCTGTATCGCAGATTTCTGGACGATATAGTGCTATTTTGGACAGGAGGTCAGGAGAAATTTAATGAATTTATGGCCTATTTGAATGAAACAACTGACTTCCTGAAATTTACCTATAGAGTATCTGACAACATTCTACAATATTTGGATCTGGAGATCTATAAAGAGGGAGAAGTTCTAGAGTCTAAAATATATAGAAAACCTACTTATTGCAACACATTTTTACGTTATGACAGTGCACATCCCATGCACTGCAAGAAGAACATTATTAAAGGTCAATTTGTGAGAGGTAGTCGCATGATTAGCACTGAAATGGATTTTACTAATGAATGCAAACTACTTGAGAAAATGTTTTTAGATAGGGGGTACCCAGTTGAACTGGTCAAGAAGATAAGGCAAGAAGTTGAGAGAGGTAGAGGGGATAGATATACCCCGATAGTAAGATCAACAAATTTTAAGATGGAGCAAAGGAATGTAGAAGGAACAAACAAGGAGAATTTTCAACTAGCCTTAACCTTGGAATATAATGCTCTTAATAACAATATAAGAAAAATATTTTTAAAGGAATGGGATAGGTTCATTAATATTACAGATATAGGTAAATTGGAAGGAATTCCAACAAAAGTAATTTATAAAAATTCCCAAAGTATTAGAAATATTTTAGAAAATGGGAATACAAAGGTTACCCATAGTACAAACAAGGTAGGTACAAATAAATGCGGTCGTTGTGCACAATTCCCTTACATTATGAACTTAGACAGATTTTATTTAGAAAGCAGAGATAGATGGATTATTAATAAAAATTATTATAACTGTGACTCTATGGGTATAGTATATATGGCCACCTGTATAGTTTGTAAATCTTTTTATATAGGGAAAACTGAAAGAAAATTAAAAAGAAGGATATATGAGCACCTTAATGATATAAGGATATGTAAGGATACAAATGCCTTATTTAAACATACCAGGGAATGAATAGGTGCTAAATATAGATTTATGGTGATAGAATATTAACATAGTAGGGAGACAGATAGTCATATTTGGAAGATATACTTCTGGTTATCATTAGGCAGTTTGGGTTCAGACTAGAACAAACACAGAAAGATATTAGGGGGGTCCCTGGGAAGAGAAAATTGAATACAGGGAACTTTGGTGGCAGATGACACTGGAGGCATACAACCCACCAGGGTTGAATGAATATACTAGCATAGCACCTATTTTAAAACTGAGGGCAGCTAAATTATGAATGTATAAATTGAGTTGTAATTGCCTCAATAACCATTAGAGGGCAGCTATGGGATATGTGTTGATATATACACTTTTTATTTTATTTTATATATAATTATTTATTTTAGAATAAAGGTATAGAAATTTATAACCCTCTTAACAAAAATTGATTTTTTTTAATTTTTAAGAAATGCTTAAATTTGTGTTAGGTTTATATATAACACTTGTGAATATTTTTAACAGCTTATTATTTCTGAATATTTATGATTTTATTTATTTATTAGAAATGGAATTATATTTTTATTTATACTAAATTTTATATGGTCCCATCCATTGAAACATTTAAACAGTGTTTACTTGAGTTGATCATGTATGCGTTAGTTAGGTTAACATGTATATATATTTAGGAGTGTAACCTGTTTTTAGGCTTTGAAGTAAATTGTTTCCTATTAATTTTAATTAATTGGATAAGATATAAAAGGATGTCATTACTATCACTGGTCATCTGATGAAGTCTGGATGGTATACAGACGAAAACGCGAATGTGAATGGCGTTAATGTTTTGGTGTTTTGCGTGCTATTCTAATAAACTTTGACAAACGTTGCTGCTCTTCTCTCTCTGTTGATCATATTTTTGGTTTTGGAAGTACTTTTTTTGCCACCATCTTTTTATTTGTTTACATATGAAGAGTTGTCTGAAAGGTTGGACACTAAGGAGGGAGAAAAGGACCTGTACCGTTTGGCTAGACAGAGGGACCAAGCGAGGAAAGATGTGAAGCAGGTAAAGGTGATAAAGGAGAATGAGGGAAACATACTCACAAGCGAGGAGTGTGTGTTGAGGAGATGGAAAGAGTACTTTGAGGGGTTGATGAATGAAGAGAATGAGAGGGAGAGAAGGTTGGATGATGTGGGGATAGTGATTCATGAAGTACAATAGATTTGCAAGGAGGAAGTAAGGATAGCTATGAAGAGGATGAAGAATGGAAAGGCTGTTGGTCCAGATGACATACCTGTGGAAGCATGGAGGTGTTTAGGTGAAATGGCATATTTTAGCCAGGTTGTTTAATGAAATCTTGGAAAGTGACAGGATACCTGAGGAATGGATAAAAAGTGTTTTGGTACCAATTTTTAAGAATAAGGGTGATGTGCAGAAGGAGGGTAGAGACAATGTGTGAGGTCTGGATGTGAGAGGACGGATGTGTTTGAGGTGGTGATGGACAGGTTGACAGACGAGATCAGACAGGAGTCCCTGTGGACTATGATGTTTGCAGATGACATTGTGATCTGTAGTGAGAGTAGGGAACAGGTGGAGGAGACGATGGAGATATGCTCTAAAGAGAAGAGGAATGAAGGTCAGTAGGACTAAGACAGAATATATGTGTGAATGAGAGGGAGGATAGAGGAATGGTGAGGATGCAAGGAGTAGAGGTGGTGAAGGTGGATGAGTTTAAATACTTGGGATCAATATTTCAGAGAAATGGTGAGTGTGGAAGAGAGATGAAGAAGAGAGTACAGGCAGGATGGAGTGGGTGGAGAAGAGTGACAGGAGTGATTTGTGACACACTAGTACCAGTAAGAGTGAAAGGGAAGGTCTACAAGAGGGTAGTGAGACCAGCTATGTTATATGGGTTGGAGACAGTGGCACTGACAAAAAGGCAGGAGTTTGAGCTGGATGTGGCAGAGTTAAAGACGTTAAGATTTTCACTGGGTGTGACGAGGGTGGACAGGATTAGGAATAAGTATATTAGAGGGTCATCCCAGGTTGGAAAGTTTGGAGACAAAGCCAAAGAGACAAGATTACATTGCTTTGGACATGTGCTGAGGAGGGATTCTGAGTATACTGGGAAAAAATGCTAAGGATGAAGCTAACAGGTAACAGGAAAAGAGGAAGGCCTGAGATAAGGTTTATGGATGTGGTGAGAGAGGACATGCAGGTGGTTGGTGTGACACAGCAAGATACAGAGGACAGGAAGAAATGGAAACAGATGATGCACTGTGGCGACCCCTAACGGGAACAGCCGAAAGAAGATGAGTGTTGCAATTTTGCATTATGAGTTTATATATAGAACGCAAGTCATTTCTGATTGTCACAGAAAAGACAGTCTTACACATACAGGCAATAGTGACAAACATTAGGGAAAATAAATACTTTAAATGTTTATCATTGTCTTCTCAAGACAGAACTTATATTGTTGAGAACAAAGTATGAATTGGGCACAAAGCTAATACTCCAAATGAAGGCACTATCTTAAATGATCATTCATGATAAATTCTAATTGTATAATGGGGTAAGTAACAGGTTTGTGGCCTAGTTCAACCACAACCTAGGCCATTTGGCAGAAAGAGTAGAATAAAACCATGATTTAGTAAGGAAAGCATACAGTCTGGACACAGCAGCATGTCTAATGGCATTATCCCACAAGCAGACATTCAAATGGCTGCATTACAGCATACTACTTAAATATGTTATCAGTAATACTGCACTGACATTTTGCTAAACTATACACTGCAGTAAGGATTTATGACCATGGTGGAAACCATGTTGTTTATCAGCTAGGATGTCAATTTTTATATATATATTTCTAGATCTTTTCATATATATAATTCTAAGATTTTGCTGAATGAACAGATGTTTGGTGGAAATCATTAGCACTAGATGACAAGGGAACCTCTGACACTGGGTTAATGAGTACATGTTTGATCATGTAAATTGAACAGAAATCTAGTTTTACTAGTCTGCTCTGCAGGAAATTACAACTATACTGTGTATTTCCCATTTCACATAATGGAAAGGAATGAGTGGTGCCATGGCCATTTATTTCTCCCAGTCAGACAGCTCCCCGGCACCAGGGACACAGATGCAATTCATGTCACTAGCAGTTTTTCTTCACATTTGGCAGAAATGTAATAAGCAGAACTAGCAAGGACATCTTTCAGAAAACAAGCCAATTCATAGCTTCTCTAATGGCTTTAGGAAGCTTTTTTATGAGAGCTAGGTCCAACTCTGAGCATGGCAGGAGATGAGGAAATATTTTAGTGATTTAGATTAAAATGAACATAGCATAGGTATGGTCCTTTCACGTACAAAACACCATTCTAGTCATGTCATTATCGCTTCATAAAGTCAAATTTGTAGGCTTGAGATACTGAACAACAGAATCTGTATATTTGTATTATGGATCTTTTTAGGGAGTGCCATTGCATCCAGTGTAATATACAGTTTCTGATTAACAAACATACTTATTTATATTTCTTGAGTACCTTGCTACAATACATGGCATATACATGCACAACTCTCTTCTGCTCTTCTTACTTTAAACTCTTCTTTCAAGAAGTTGCTTCTAAGATGAAGTTTTGTCTGTGAACCAGCTGACCCATGTTCTATAATCAGCACATAAACTATTGGGGTTGGGCAGGGAGGAATGGGGTGAGCATCTAACACCATCTTGCCCATCCTGTGAGAGGAACAGTAGTTAATCTTGCATTGGCAATGCCTACCATTAGGTGAGCACCCATAATAAGGTCTTAGCAGGCCATTGCTCAATCAATACTTAATCAGACATGTTGTAGTATGGCTTGCTAATCTCACAGTAGCAGAATTTTCAGAAACTTCCGGCCACCCATGTGGAAAGCTGGCTCCTCTACAGGACTGACAGACTGGGCCACTTTCTGCCATCTGACTCTTGCCTCCCAAAGAACACATGGGACAGACTTCTCTCACCAAATCCTAGGCTTCCTGGGCTCTCTCCGATGGGAGGAATGAATGCACCTACTAGATGCAGGTAGAACAGTCACTGGACAAATCCATTGGACTAAGGGACCAGGGACGGAAAGATATCACTTGACTAAGGCTTTGGACACATTATCTGATCCTCTCTACATCTCCTACAAGAATAAAAATGTTAAACAAGGTTTTGATATAATTGTGTACAACAACCTGTTTTCCTTGTATATAACCTTAGCCGATCTTCATTGTACTCTTTCAGTTAAGTTTATGTCTGTCTACTTATATGGATTCCAGAGAACTATGCACCACTCAAGACATGGCCTGATCATTCAGTTAAATAATTTCACCATTATCGCTAGAGAACTACACCTAAATTATCTATATGATGTCACCATCCTCAACTGAAATTGAAACCTACTCTTCACAGGCTTGTTAAACTACATTTGTGACAGGTCACTCACATTAAGAGTAAAAAAGAGAAATGTCTTAACAGAAAACCAAAGCTATACTTCCTACAGGCCATTCTTTGTCCATTTAGTTGCATTTGCTGCCTGTTAACAAATCTTGCCCAGACATATTTTAATAGTTGCTACTAATCTCTGTTTTGTTCATGTTAGCCATTAATTTCAGTTGTTTTACCAGTTCAAAGAACTGGGTCATGTTTAAAAGGGGAAACATCACCTGTAACACACAGTCCAAAAAAGTATTTACATTTTTAAGTGGAGCTGCATCTTTGCTAAATGTATGCTGTTATATAATTAGACTGATTATGCACCAGTTAGATACTAGATTATCAAGAACCAGCTTCCTGATGACATTTCTAGTACAATACCATGGGGTAACTGGTCTGTAACATACCCAATCTGCCCTATATCTTTTTTCTTTTATATACTGGGTTAATTAATTTCCAGTCTTCAGAAACAATCACTTTGTTAATGACTGTTCTGGAAATGCTTTATTAGATGGAGACAAATTCTAACATGGAAATGTTATAAGCACAACAGCATTTTCATTATAGAAATGCTGTCATACCCACAATTTTACCCATTTCAGATGTCACAAATTGTTCATTAAAAAGATTATCTCACTCTATAATATTTAAGTTATTGTTCAGGCTTAGAGGGTCAGTTATCATAACTGAGTTCAAATCAATAGTATCAAAGTATTTCCAATTGAATCTTAGCATCTTAAATCAGTCCGTCATCCATTTTACAGTAATCATGCCTAGGCTAACTACCTCAAAAATCTTAACTGTTTTTGTCATCCATACTGCAGATAGTTTTTCTTTTCTTTCTTTTTTTTGCCAACTTTAATTTTCTGATCTCTTTCTGAATGACCCTACATGGTATACTGGCTGACCATTATAGTTAGCATATAATTATTCTTTATCAGTTTGCATTTTATATTTTTCTCATGCTATTTAGACATTCTAGGATGTATTGTAATAGTTTTAAACTGCCAGATATTGCATTATTTAGTGGTACAAATTTCTGTTTTAAATAAAATGTCCCCAGCACTGAGTAGATGTAGTTCCCAGAAATGTTTTCACGGTTAGCTGCTAAGATGTGTGTTTATTTATTTATTTATTTATTTATTTGCAGTTGGTTTACCAGGATAGTCCATTTTACAATAATGATTATACAGAGTAGAAGATAAAACATTTAAGCTCAAAAAAGAACAGATGTTTAGGCCATCTTAAACTGTTCTATGCTAATTCCAATAGTTCTAATGTAATTATGTATATATGAGGCACAGCATTTTCTTATCTAGTTCACCACTAAAATGATTCAATGGGAAACCAAGATGACATCCATCAAGGGATGTTTTGTTACTAATACTAATGTTCAAAGTATTGAAGTTTAACATGTCAGTGCTTTCAAAGAACTCTGTCAGTTCTTTCAATAATCTGCATGATATTATGCTTAGTGTTACTTGGGTCTAGCATGTCCCTGCCTGCACTCATATTCCATTTTCTTTTTTTATTTAAATCAACCAAATAATAAAATTTTACATGCCCACCAATAATCCAAGGTCCTCCAAGAATACCGGGTCTTCTTTTCACGTGTGTGAATATTTTTATCTGGAGGGGATAATTCTCTGGATGTTATTTTCTCAAATTAGGGTACATTATGTTGAAACAGCCCTAGTACCATATGGTAAAGCAACCCAAGATAGTGTAAGTACAGGACCCAGTCAAAATGCACCAGTGTTTTCTCCCACTTCAGTAACAAACCTGCACCACTATTAGAGAGGCAGAAAGCTCTGACTATGGTCCAGAAAATCCAGAGCTGGTAAGGAAGGATAGCTGTGCTCATCGTGGGTGAGGGGTTGGGAAGAAAAAGGTGTCTAATGCCATAATCCATCAGAGAAGGGGCAGCATTGTATTGGTATCTTGGAACAGACTTTAGCCAACCCAAACCATATCTGCTGATAGCCCTCATTAGCTAGTTTACAGGGGGCATGTGGGTGCCTGCACTGATCTGGGTACTTCATCTTCCACAGGGGTTGGGTTAGCCCATTCAAATGTCCTCTTAGCCAGGATTCTATCAGGACACAAGCAATGCTGATGACTGCCTGCATATCAACACCTCTGAGTGCCCCTTGATTCCATGGTTGTAGGAATTACTTCACAGAAGAACTAATGGTCTCAAGTCAATTTGGGACAGACTTAACAGTCAACAGGCACAGAGAAGAAAAACATAAGAAAACACTTCAGTAATTCTTTATAATTACTAAATGCATTATATTCCTAGCCTTTCCAGTGCTGTAGCATCTGTTCTTTTAGCAACATATAAAAATGTATCAGGGCTGTATTTAAATCTAGTTCACATTTCTCATAGTAGTTTATTAAGCCAAGGAATGTATGCACTTCTTTAACACAAGTTGCATCAGGTATTACTTTCACCTTTTCAGACAAGTGATACATTCCTTTTTAAACTTATCACATTTTTCAGTTATTCAAGAGTGACTTGACAGTCTTGTACTTTGATTTTTAGTCTCAGACTACAGCTTTTCAATTTCTGTATCACTTCCTGTAAACTATTGAAGTTTTCCCTTTCAGTCTTCCCAGAGACAAATAAATCAGCAAGGTTAAATCTTTTAGATGATTTTCTGTTATTCTTTGGAAATAGCAGGTATAGAAGTAACAACAAATAGCACTTTATTATGCATGAATCATCCTCTAAGTCTATTAATAGTTCTTAAATTCTCTGGATAATTATCACTCAGCATTTGTTTATAACTAGATGGTAAATCAATTTTTAAGAATACTGTTCCACCACCCTGCATGACCACTATCCTTTCCACTTAAGGTAACAGATATATTTCTGTAGCAGTGACTTATTTTACAGTTAACATGTAGTCAGGCACATACACACACACAGTGCACCCGCATGCATGGATACACACACACACACAAATGTTTCGCTTTGTCATTACAACCACTGGACTGATGATCTTTTCTCCTGCTAATCTGTTTAGCCATTCTATTTCATTTGGAATGGTAGAACTGTTCTCTTACAAATTCTTGGAAAAACATCAGTGGTAGCTGGCTACTTCAAAACAAGGGTGGGTTGCAGTAAACTGAATGTGTGGCCATATGGAGTGGAATGAGGCTTTATTGCAGCAGGTCAGTAACAATTACCTGTGATCAAACAGCAGATGGGGGTCACTCAGTTTCATCCCACACCACTTCATTATATATCTACTCATTATAGCCACTTTATGACTATATACACCTTAGAAGTCTAGCTGCAATCAACAAGGCCAGCCTCAAGTAGAATGGATTCCTAGAAAAAGGACTCAGTGGCCCCCTTCTTGCCTGCTATTCTCACTTCACTCATTCTAGCCCCACAAAATTAGCAAAACATTGAGAAATACAGACCTGTTCTTATCTTAGCCATGAAGAGTAGTGTAGCACCTTCTACACATGCTGACCAATGCTCCCCGGTCCGTTTAAATTCACGGATTCTTCTCAACAGTCCTTTTTTGCAGCTGCAAGAACATTTTCACTATGTCATTGCTGCTAATTCACTTGTGTGCACTACAATGAAAAAGAAAGACAAGGATGTCATGGGTACATCTCTGGTACACTTCAGTTTCTGTGCACTGAACTAATGTATAAACAAATTTTACACTGTCTGATTAAATGATTTGTTTTTTAGTCACACACCAGGCAAATATAAACAAATCCAACCCCAGGCTACAGGACAAACCTCATATAATCCTATCTACTAAATTACCAGGCAACTGATCTGATTTCTCAGTAATGCCAAATACATGAAAAAGATAAATATAACAGCTACATTTAGTGCATAAATTCCATCATAGCATTACTGGTCTGAATTGTCAGATTTAGGTCTTTTCTGACATTCTCTCCTCAAGACTGTTTTATGCTTTAATTGCTCTTCTGAGAAGTGTAGTAGCTTCCTTTGATAAGAAATTGTCCCACACTAGCATATAACTGATCTTGTATCTCCTAAGTATTGTATGTTGTCTCCTACCAATTCAGATTCTTTAAGAAACGCTTGTTATATATTGTTTCCCTAGTGTCAAAATTAGCTGCATGTTCCACATTTGCCATCCTCTCAAATGAATTCTTGCCCTGTAACACACATAGATAGCACACTACAAAAATAACATTTCCTAACCACATTAATTTTACATAAATAAGTGACCAAATCATCTGCAGGTTGTTCTATCTTACCTTTGAAATCCACATCCTGAGAATTTAATGTAATGGTTTACTGCCAGAATAATTAGGTCCAAAGGGAAAACTCCAAAGAAATATAATTAAATGTCAGAGGAACTACAGAATGGCTCTCTTGCAATGTTTATTTCTTATTCAGAAGTTTGAAGCCCTTTAGTATAGTGTGAGAATGATTTGAAAACAATAAAACGTACACTTTTTGCAAACAGGACAAAAAGTCTTTTATTTTTGATTTATGCAGCAGTTCTTAAAAGCCTATAAAATAACTCCCAAGAGAGAAGGTTCAACAGTCCAATACAACCTTGGAATCTATGTCAGTGTTCTACACACTGAACATTGAAAGGAATATGTCTGAGAAAGAGCTTATTAAGTTATCTAATATTACCCTTTCTAAGGTGTCTTATAGAAATACATATTTCAACTAATATTCCAGAAAGCAAGGAAACAGTAATGCAGCTAGCCAAACAGCTCATAAGATAAAAAAGTTTTCCTATTTCTTTTCTGTCTTACTTCAAATGTGTATAAGAATGAATTAACTGTCTAAAAGTTCTTATTATTAAAGAATTAATTTAATTCAGGTCAAAAGAACTTTAAAACTAGCACTAAAAGTTATGCAGTAATAAATATATATAGTTTACTATCAAACTATCGAAGTTCATAAAAATGAACGTTCGATACTTCAAAAATAACATCATACTTCCTACATACTAATTATGTTAAAATTCAACAGATTTGACATTTATGTTGAAAATTGACCTTGATGGCAGTGTGGGTGCAAATGTAAGTTAAACACCTACACTGTCATTCACGTTTTAGTAGGGTGGCAAGCCCCCCTGCACCCCACACCCCCTGCAAATTAAATATTCTAACTCTGTGATCGCACTTAAGTGAGGAAAGGGATACATTTTCCAATCCGCACTGTACCACGACTCTACTCATAACATCTAGTTCATATCAACGAATTCACACTTGCATTCGCTGATATGTACTCGATCTCCTAACATTCAGCAACACGAAAGTCAACTGTCTGTCAAAATAATGAAATGCCAAAAGCACAAACCTGAAAACATTGAGACCACAACCTTGAAATGTTCAAAGCACAAATTACCAAAACATTGAATCAGAAAATAGCTAAAGTAATGCAGCACTACTATGAATAGTCATATACACTAACATTAGGATGGACAGCATAGCCGGCAACATGGATTTATTTTCTGCTTCAATGTTTTGCTTAGCCATGCTTTCAACCTTTTGAGGATGTGGAGTTGATGTTTTCAGGTTTATTTTAATACAGACCCATATATATATATATATATATATATATATATATATATATATATATATATATATATTACACACACACTAAAGCTGTAATTATATAAAAAGCAAACATATACCAGTTATACAAACCAGTAACATACTTTCTGACTTGCCAGCCATCAGACCTCCCCCTTACAATCTGAACCCATCTGTTTCTCAGGGAGGGGAGTCTATGCAGGTGTCTTGGTGCAAAAGATGTTTGGAGCTGCCATCATCCAGGCAGGCATCAGGATATTTGGTGCTCTGGGCAGCATCCTGGTGATGACAGCAGTATGTATGTAAGGTGCAGCTCCCCTTGGGGATAGCTTGGGCATCCAGATTACCAGAGAGCCTACCAGAGCTCTTCTGTCACCGTGTCCATGCTCCTTCATCCACCATACAGGAGATTCCATCATTGACCTGCATTGGCCATGCCCATGTCATCTCTTCACTGGCTCACATTCGACTCATGAAAAAACAAAATTCACAGCAGCTTCCAAATAAAACTTGTATGAACTCTTAAGAGACCCTAATAAATACTCCACAGTTTCCAAAAATGAAATAAATATTAGTTATAGAAGGATAGATATGGCCTTAGAAAGTTTAATTTTAGATGGATTGTTAGATAGGAAGACATATGAATGTTTAACAGTGGACAAACCTAAATTTCCTATTTTTGGGGACCCCAAAATACACAAGAATGGAATGGATCCCCCCTTTAAGCCAATAGTTGCAGCTGAGGGTTCCAAAACTTTACCCCTAGCCAAATTCGTGGATGTTAAGCTTAAGAAACTGTGGCTTAAGAGAACCAACATTTTGAGAGATTCTTGGGATCTTCTAAGGACATTGAATCATGATCTATATACTGAGAATTTACATTTCCTAACAATTGACGTTGTAGATTTGTTCTCAAGCATCCCCCACAGTGATAGACTAAGATACCTGGAAGAACTCATTTTTGAGGATGAGACTTTAACCCATGATGAGTGTACTATGGTGATGGAGCTTATAGATTTGGTTCTAAAGTTCAACTTCATTTACTTCAAAGGTGAATTTTTTCACCAGAAGAAAGGAGTAGCAATGGGTGCCGCTTGTGCACCCACCTATGCCAATTTGGTCTTAGCCAAATGGTAAGAGAAGATGGTAACCAAATCAATATACAGTAACAACTGGTCACTTTATAGACGATTCCTGGACATATGTATCCTATGGGAAGGGCCAAAAGAACAAACAGAAAAATTTATTGAATATATCAACAACAGTACTAATTTTCTTGAATTTACCTACAGAATAAATTATGAGAAGTTGGAGTACTTGAATATAGAAATATACAAGGAAAATGCATGTTTTAATTCCAGGGTGTATAGAAAGATTACCCATTCTAATTCTTATTTGCACTTTGAATGTGCTCACCCTTTGTACTCCAAGAAAAATATAGTTAAAGGACAATATATTAGGGCCTGCAGGATGACATCCAGAGACGAAGACTTTGAAATGGAAAAAGTTTACTAAGGAAAATGTTTAGGATGAGGAAACACCCAGATGATATAAGGTTGCCACCAGTCCCGTTGTCAGCGGGACACACACTGGTTAAGCCATCTTATCCTGTTACCCACTGTATCAAGTAGTGGGACCTGAAAAGTCCCATTTTTGCGATCGCACTGAATTGCCGTGATAAAGTCGCAATTACTTCCGGCTTTTTCATGGCAATTCAGTTACGTCACCAACCTGGACCTGCAGACAAAGCTGCTGCCTGTTAGGTCCAGGTGTTTTAATTGGTGTAATTGGCTGCAATTCACAAAAGGGGTGGTGACTGGGGCAGGAAGAACCCTGCAAAGATTGCGGCTATAGGAGCGCTTTGTTTTAAGCACTTCTACAGCAGCTAAAAAAAAGACATTTTTTTTTTTTTTTTTTTATAACAAGCAATCCAGCCAGCCATCCTCCTCCTCCAGTCAAGCCAGCCATCCTCCTCCATCCATCCATCCAGCCATCCCTCCTCCTCCATCCATCCAGCCAGCCATCCTCTTCCTTCATCCATCCAGCCAGCCATCCTCCTCCTCCATCCATCCAGGCATCCATCCATCAAGCCATCCATCCAGCAGCTACTCCCACCAATCAGCTAGCCACTTCAGCAGCCGTCGTACCCATAACAGCATCTCATTCACCACTCTGGTGGTGATGTCATGGCAAAGGGTGTGGCCAGTGTCATATTGGCCACACTCCCATGTCCCACTTTGGCCCACTTAAAAGGTGGCAACCCTACAGATGTTATGATAGACAAAACTGATACAGAAGTGACAGAAAGGAGACCAAATGACTAAGCCAATATTAGGATTATCAGTATTTGATACGGTAGGCCCAGTAAAAAAGGCAAAGGACAATTTCTGCAGTGCACTCATCTTGAAGTATAATGCATGTGCAAAAATGGTAAGACAAACTATAGATAAGGAATGGAATACATTTTTAGCATTTACTGACTTAGAGAAACTAAAGAATGAAAAGCTAAGAGTAGTTTATAAGAATTCAAGTAATTTAAAACTTTTATTGGAAAATAGTACAAACCAAGAAGTTCAGAGAGAGAAAAAGGAAGGGAATGTTCAAATGCGGACATTGTCAACAGTGTGCATACATTAGCAATGCAGAAAGTGTGTATTTGGAAAGTAGGGTTATCACCCTTGAAGGCAAGGATTTTAATAATTGTGACTCCTTTGGGCTTGTATATTTAGCGAAATGTCAAACCTGTGAAGCATTCTATATAGGGAAGACAGAGCACAAGCTCAGGAGAAGGGTATACAAACATATGTATGACCTAGAAACAAACAAACAGACTAATGCATTGTACAAACGCAAACAAAGCTGTGAAAATGCATACTATACATTTTTTGTGGTAGAAAGAGTGGAAAAGAGTGGCAGAGGATGTTTATGGGAAGAATGGAGTACAGAGAATTATGGTGGCAAATAACTTTGGAGGCCAATAAGCCACTGGGTCTCAATGAACATATATCCTTAACCCCATTAATAAAATTGAGAGCGGCAAAACTGTGATATGCATTTGCACTTTATGTTGAATTTTATCATCATGTTTTTACCCATGTTTTCCAATAGTTACAGTTGGTCTTTAAGCTTTTTTGTATTTGTATTTTTATTAAAAAGTTGGGTTTGTAATATGTTATAAACACAAGTGTTGCACTCATTTATCAAAGATATTGAATTTATTTTTACCTTGAATTTAATTTTCCCTTATATTTTCCTGTTTTTAACATTCTTTTAACTGAGTGATGCTATACAATTTGCCTTTGGCTTACAATGCAGTTTTTATTATATCTGTAATTTCACAATTTATCCACTAGATAGAGTATCAAGTTCATTTAAAGTAAATATTCAAGTTGGTAATTTTAACCATTAAGTCCTATTAAATGTGTTTTTAATAGTATTTTAACTTTATAATTTATTCTTTGTAGTCAAGTGTTTTAAGGATTTTTATTTAAAACATTTTTATTCCTACATCTTTATTCATCAAACATTGTAATATTAAATGTGTTTTAATTGTGGAAACACAGAGAGATACAAGAAAAGTTTTTGGTTTTAAAGTGAATTAACCTTTTAATTAATTCATTAACCTAATCAAGGTAATTAAGTGAATGGTATAAAAGCACTAGTAGTTTGAACAGCCCGCATCTGAGGAAGTGATTTTTAAAATGAAAATGTATGGTGGAGCGTTAAAATGTGCTGTGTTTCTGTGGAATAAAGTCAACTTTAGTGTGCTGAGCAGTCCATGTTTTTTTTTTTTCACAATTTTCTAAGCTTGCACTGCTCAGGGCTTTATTGTTTTGCCTGAAAAGCTGCTTCGTGTTGTGGATCACATTTGACGCATCCAACCCTGCCTTCTGGAAATTATCTGGTCAGGAGTGACAGCATAAGATGGTTGGGATGTCTCCCCTTCCCCACAGAACAGGCATGCTCATCCATGCCTTCAGACACCTTGTTACGATGTGAGGTATGGCCAGCTATGCCAGGAGAAGTAGGGAGGTGGATGTGTAACATATGCTAGCACAGCTAGCTGGAATTGTAAAGAATTACAGGCCATTTGTATATCAAACTGATTTTTACAGATGCTTGTGTTGAAAATGAATTTGTAAAGTTGCTTGTGTTAAAATGTACCAACACTAGATCTGACTGTGTTGTAATTGATTAAATGTATATGTTTTAACAGAGGATACTGGAAAAGAAGAGGTTAATCTCAATCTACCTGACTTTGAAAATATTCTAAAATTATATTACTGGGGCTAGGCCATAAAGATTCTTTCTTACAGTTCTTAATGCAACTAGAGGCAAAATCTGTACTAGAAAGTTTTCAGCATTATCTTTGGGGAGAACTAATTGCTAATCTGGAAGGATGGAGGTTTGAAATTGTTTTATGACTTCCAGGAGCTAAAGCAAAACTTAGCAAATGTGTGTGTGTGTGTGTGTGTGTGTGTGTGTGTGTGTGTGTGTGTGTGTGTGTGTGTGTTTATTATTGACACATGCTAAATCCTGACAGCTTCTAGCCAAGGGCGGGTAGCATGGGAACTAGAAGTCAGATGACCAGATGTTGCATCTTTCAGCTTTTCCCAGTTAGGGGTCGCCACAATGGAACTCCGGTCCACTAATGATTGGCAGTAGATTTTTACGTGCTGGCTTGCCGGGCCTAACGCACAATCTTCAACGAAGGAACATCCATTCATGCATGTCACCACACAGAAGATGCTCTGAGAATCAAACGGGCAATGTCTAACTGTGAGGCGACAACGCTACCGCAGCACCACCTTATTCTGTAATCTATCACTAAAACTGATATTTTACTACTGGGCGAGACTGAACTCTCACAATCCAATATGTTTTTGGAACTTGATAGAGAAGGACCCCTCACCTACTTCATATTGCCTTGCTCTAGTAAGTGATCAGGGAATAGCAATTCTTTAGATCAGTCAGGAAAATATAGTAAGATTAGCTAAGTAATGTTTTTCTGTATCTGTGTGAATCTATTCACCTGTATTATTTTAATATTTCCTGTGACAAACTCTGGTGTTTACTGTAAATAGATATCTATTATTTTCATATTTTATAATTTATGAAATATATTTAAACTTTTCATTGTGGCTGGCCCTTTACAGAATATTTTAACCTTTGAGAGAACTTATATTTATTTGGTGACACATTGGCCACTCCTGAAAACCTTGTTTGGTCAACATTACCATCTGTATTAATATTAATTTCATTCGGTATAATTGGGTACCCATGCAAGAGCCTTAGTGCAGCTTTGGTGTGTCTGATGGCATATAGTCTGGGCAGAAGGGGCATAACTAGTAAATCTGTTCCAGCCTTTCCCAGGTGTGTGTGTATGTGTGTGTGTGTGTGTGTGTGTCTGTGAAAATAAAATCTCGGAGAATGTGTTTCAGCTGTTTAAAGCAGGGACACAATGCACTGTTTTCACAGAGAGTGGGGGAGAACTTAGCTTGGGCTATTGGCTGAGGTCTCAGCTCTATAGCTGTGTCAGTGGGGAGTCTTATTAGGGACCTAGAGGGAGGCAGAGATACCCAGACCCCAGACTGTGTTCTCTGTGTGCTCTTAAGGGATATTGTGCTTGATGCAGAGACCTGCATCTGGAAATACTGTGTGTATCCATTTTTGTTGCAAGTGACTGTCCCTCTCCAGTGCCAGTGGTGAAGATTCAGGCTCCTTAATTACTAGCCCATAGTGGGGATGGCACACATCTAAGCTGATAAACTTGGGATGCCTGTGCACTAGGTATAGAGCATGAACACTCCATTTTACACTGAGGAGGATATATGCAACTCTCTTAATTCTAAGAAAGGTAAGATATAAGAACTGTGGTTTATCACTGAAAATACATTTCTGTAACTTTATTAATGCCTGTGCTCATTATTCTGTGGCACAGACAGAATGAGCCCTGCTTAAGACCTAGGCAATGAAGGTTCAACTAGTGGCCTCAGTACTGAAAGAGCCAATGAGGGGAGGGGAAGAAATTACAAAACTGTGGCTGCTCACTACTGCCTGGGGGGAGCATGGGGATTTATGTCAGGGAAGAGTGTAGCAACTGTGTTGCCAGGGTTCAGAGAGTACAGTGAGGTTCATGCTAAACTGGGCTCAGGCTGGTTTCATGTCATGGCGGTGACTCGGACATGCGCAATGGGGCACCAGCTGGTTGGAGTTTCATGCTGATGTAGATCGAATGTGGTGAGGACATTTGATGGTGGTTTCCAGTGGTTTGCCATTTGGGAGGTGTGTGGATTGGCCATAGATGCTTTTTGAAGAGCAAACACCAGGGTATCATATATTCAAAAAAAAAAAAAAAACCTTCAACAGTGCAATTGTTGTAGTGGGTAGAGTGGAGTCTCTGCAATTAGTGTCAGCAGAGACTGTAAACTATCCTGAACTGTTACTTGCGGTGACATTGACTGGGGCAGATTTGGTGCAAGGCTTCATTAGTAATTCTTATGGCAGAGTTAGGTTTTGGGAGGTTGTGGACATTTGGAGTTGAACTCTGTGAGCTCTTGGGTTAAGTGCATTTTATGTACAAGTTGGCCTGGTTCCTCATAGCTGAGTGCAACGCATTCCATTTTCCCACTCTAGTAGTATGTGGGTGTTCCTTTTAAGCTGCATGCGACTCGCTTCATTTACCTTTATGTTCCCAGGAGTGATCTCATATTATTAAAAAATATATATATATATATATATATATATATATATATATATATATATATATATATATATATATATATATATATATATATACACATATATAAATAAAACCACTGGTTCATTGTCCCGTGCTATCAGATTTCCCACACTAGTAAAATGGGGGTGTTTTGCATGGAGGACGCCACCAGACAGGTTACTGTATTTTCAGCACACTGTCTTAGTTCCGGGGGGAGCAGACTTATTATCAGATTGTGTAATGGGCATATGCAACCATCTATTCTGTTGTGCACTCAACTGTACTGATTTTTTTTGTGGGGTGAGTTTGGTCTGTTGCTGTTGCAAATTTTTGAGGAGTGAAGTGTAAAAAAAAAAAAAAAAAGGTAACAAGCATTCCGAATACACACTACTACTGTCAACTTTCTAAGTTTCTAAGAGTAATATTTAAAATTCTCCCCATGTTGAACCTGTGTCCCCCTATTACCTACAGCTTTGACATTTTTCTTAAGAAGTTGAAAAGTATGTGGTGGGTTAAATGCTTTAGATTGTTTGTCCGTTGTCGTGGGGGTCTGAGGAGGGATGACCATTGGCAGGACGTAGTTTCCATAGTCATTCATGGGCGATGTTTCACTGTGCATGCGCATGTGCAGGAAAACCTTTTGATAGACTTCATCTGTTATTGGTGGTGGGGGGAGTTCTGGTACAGAATTAATAGATTGCCTTTGTGATTGCAGTTAGCTATTTCTTAAAAGGGTAAGGTATGTCCTTTTTCAGTGCAGTCCCAGGGAGAATAGCGGTAAATGAGTCAGGTATACAGTATATATAGATAGATATATAGATAGGTAGAAGTGTGACTGGGAGAGTTTTTTTTTTTCTTTGCAAAACTCCATGACAATAAATGTATCCTTTCTCCTCATATTCTAAGAATGCTGGTAACCATCTGGCTCCTTACACTGACTAAGATACTTTATGGTTTGTCTTAAACACTAGTTCTGAAAAACTCTATGCAGAAACTGGACTTGGATGTTCTTGGACTACAGGTGAGAACCACAGGTAAGAAAAATAAAATGACCTTCATTCCTAGTGCATAAAATCCTCTTATGTAAAGTGGATATAAAAAGCGTACACACCTCTGTTAAAATGCCAGGTTTTTGTGCTATAAAAAAAATGAGATCACAATAAAACATATCAAAACTTTTCCCACCTTTAATGTGACCTATAACCTATATAATTCAATTGAAAAACAAATTTGTTATGGGAAAAAATATAAAACAATAAAAAACATACAATAAGCTGCTTGCATAAGTGTGCACACCCTTAAACTAATACTTTGTTGAATTGTCCAGATGTTTTGCTGTAAGATGTATGGCTTACACCCACTTCTACTACTACTTTCACTAGCTCAACATTGCCAAGGAATTCCCAGACTGGGGTGTATCTGCACTTGACTCCTACTGACATAGCTAGGTGTCAGATATTGCTTGTTCATATTTGCATTAATATTTCCAAAACCATGCTATGAACAAGGCTTTAAGGAGATTTCAACTTAAATTTGCACAGTAGTAAACTCAACTGCATTAAGATTTGATGGGTTTAGTGGGGATAAATGATTATAAACTGTCTTATGATATTATTTGATATAGATACAAGTTTAACATTTCTAAATATCTCAACAACCAAGTAAGACTGATGGAACTTGTAGCCTCATATGAAAGCTCGCATCCAGATTAAATGTTGCTGACAGTATGAGTGTAACTTCAGTGGTTGCCAAGTGTCTAAGTTTGCAAAATATTATAACTGTAATAGTTACTGCATTTACTGTGACTCTTAAAATTCAGTTTAAGACTGAGAAACTAAAGAATACTACCACTATAAAATAAATGGTGATGAAGAGTTTGCTATTTATACTTCTTTCGTGGCCCATTTAAGGGCATAATGTGATTCAGTACTATTCACTATCAAGATCAGTAAATTGACAAATGTGTGACCGACTTTTAAATATGGAATGTCAACAAATATGAACTTTTATGGCACAAATGAGGATTGTTCCTTGACATTAAAGAACACTTGAGGTGTATGGATAAGCTATGGAGGTGCTCAATTTGTACAGGTGTTACCATGGGAAGGCTTAGAGGTGGTGTGCATCCAGAAGAATGAGGCAAACGGTGGAGGATACGGAGGTCGACATGAGAGGTGGATTACAGTTTTCAGGGACAAAAATAATCTAGTTCAAGTTAGCAAAACAGTTGAGGGACAATGAAAATTATAATTTAAAGTATTTCTGGTATTAAACACAAGTACCCGAGTCAGAACACTAATGTGCTGCTCATCGCTAGTAGATAATAAGTTCATTGGTAAATACATTGTTGTTACTGGAGCGGATCCTTTTGCCTAGTCAGCATATTTAATGTAGACCAAATGTTAAGATGGAGGTCTACTAACATACTTAGGACCATGGCAGTACAACTGTCCTGCAGTACACTTAGAGATTTACACTACAACATTAAGTTGGATTTCTTAGTATATTTCAGACTTGGGTAAAATGCTTCAACAGCCAGGAAGGAAATAGTGTTTCAGTGGGAGGTCTGTAAGTAAGACGTTTTGGTATATGTGTACTGAATTTACATTTTTCTTTTTTTTTTTACAGGTGTGGGAAGTGCAGAATGGCAGCAGTCAGTGGCCTGAAGGAAGCAGATGTTAAAGTTGAGAAGAGTAGCATGGGTACTGGTCAGTGAAATGAAGGAAGCAGGCTTGAGAGGTGGTAGAGGTTCCAGTCGTGAGAGTAGTGCATAATGATGTCCCAGACAGGGGAGTGCAGAGTGCCTAGCACTCAGCAGTCTAAGGAAATGGAATTGAAGGTAATGGTTCTGTTGGGGTGGGGTTATTATATTTTTGCTTATATTGCATAGTGGAACTTTTGGAAGGAAATTTCAATTTTTATTACATATTGGGTGGGAAATAGGATTACAGCTAGGCAGGTTGGTGGTAAGTGCCATGGTATAGTTTCACGTGGCATTGAGTAATGTTTTGGAGTTGACTTTGGCGTGTAAGGCTCTGGGACTCATTAGGATATTACTGGTAGTTAGGGTACAGGAGAATTAATTAAGGTACAGAAGTTATACAAAATTATGAGTATTATAGTACTGGAGAGGGATCATTGGATTATTTTAACCGTTTAGTCAACTGGTGGTTTTGGGTATTTATATGACAGGAATCCTGTTTGGTTTAGGGTGGATTTGGAACACTGAATGATGTTTGGCTTAGTCCTTCTTTTATGGGTGGTTAAGTTTGACAAATTTCGGTATGAGACAGGGTGAACAGCCTGGTCAGGCTGGTGGGTGGAGAAGAGGGTCAGGCTGGCCCTCTTCTGTTCCCCCTCTGGTGTTTGGATGTTCATTTCAATGAGTGGGGGGAGGAAAGTGAACAGTTGGAGGTTGCTTGATAAATAAGGAACTGGAGGTACGGACGCTGCTTATTTGGTTGGAGGCGTAATTCAATAAATGATATATGAAGTGAGTAGTTGGACGCTGCTTCATAAGGAGAGTGAGTGAGTAGAGGCATGGACACTGCTTAGTGGGTCAGGATGAGTAAGGTCATACTGTCCTGACTAACATTACACGGATGTTATGCTGTGATTAAATCAACAATGCTATTTTCATCTGTAATTAATAAATATTGGTTATCAAAGTTATGTAATGGAAGTTTAATAAAGGTCGTCAAATGTCATTCGATGTGATGTGCTTATTGAAGTGCACTAGGACAATATATATATATATATATATATATATATATATAATATTTAGATTACATTTGTTTACCAGGAAAGTCTGACTTGGCCAGTTTTCAGCAAAGGCCCAGGGAGAAAAGGTCCACAATAATAAAAACATTACAAGGAATGGATGACATAAAAATTAATAAAGCAAATATGTGCTGGTAGAGATAATGAGGTATTAGAGGGGGTAAGAATAAAATATATACAATAAGATTACTGATAGTGGGTTGAGGGTAAATAAAAGTAGCGTAAGAAAAAGTAAAATATAAAAAGTAAGAATAATATGAATGTCCTGAGGGAAGATAGAGGTGACAGCACCCACTAATAATAGCTAGGTAAGTTGAGTTCAGTTTAGTTACGTTGCTAGGTAAATCACTTGGGTTGCTCAACCTAGGTTAGAACATGTACAAATCCATAAACTAGTTAGTGGGGTTTGATAAGCTTTTAAAAGGTTAATTTGCTGATTATGGTCCTAATGTCAAGGGTCAAATTGTTCCAATTTGGTTGGAATATATAGGGAGTCTCCAGCACTGTTTTTGCTTCTGGTTATGTTGATTAGTAATTTGTTACTGGATCTTAGTATAGGTTTGTTTGAATAGTGGTTTACTATGTCTTGTACGGCTCATTTTTTTTAGATTGGTAAATTATTCGGTGGGCCATTGTAAGTTGGTTAAGGGTGAGCAAATTTGGTAGTTCTAACCAAGACAGTTGTTTAAGGGCCTAGCAGTGATGAGATCAATAGGCAAAATCAATTGCGAATTTTGCTATTTTGTTCTAAATCAATTGCGAATTTTGCTATTTTGTTCTATCAGCTGTTTAATTTAGTTACGACTGATTTGTTAAGGTTAATGAATGTGGGGGAAGCATAGAGAAGTATGGAAATTAGATGGGTTCTAGCAATAATAGTCTTAGTCTTAATGGGTAAGGCATTTTTTACACTGGTATAGAGTTCTGAGTTTTTTATGAACTTTCTTTATAGTTTGGGCAATGTGCAGATCAAATTTCATGTTTTGATCAATGATAACACCTAGAAGTTTGGTTTGGGTGACTGGCGTAATGCAGGTATTGTTACTTGAAGTAATTGTGAATGGAGTGGTAAAACAACATCAGTTTAATTTTCTTTGAATTATGTATGACCTGTGATTTAGATAGCCAGGTTTCTACTGCAGTAAAGAATTCTTGTGTTACTTTTTGAAGCTGCTGGAATGATGGGCTGAACAGCTAAGGGTTGAATCATCTGAATCATTGGGTTAAGGTGATATGTAATCAGGCAGTATGATGGTCCAAGTATAGAGCATTGAGGAACTCCTAATGTAATGGGCAGAATTGGAGACAGGTTGTTTTGACATTTTACAGCCTGAGTGCGGCCTGATAAATAGTCTTGGAACCATGCAATAGTGGAATAGCTCAGATTAAGTTTGGACAGTGCAGTTAACTGTTTATTGTGGGAAACTGTACTGAACACCTTAGAGAGATCCAGAAAGATAGAAGAATTAAGTTTACCTTCATTACGGTGATGATTAATGGTGCTGCTGAAGCTGATAGGGGCTGTGGTAGTGCTGTGATAAGGGTGAAAACCATGCTGAGTATTTGCCGGATGTTGGTAATTTAGAATTTGGGAATGTATTCATTTTTCAAGGATTTTTGATAAAGGAGATAAAATGGCAACAGAGCAGTAGTTTGATAATTATGTGGAGTTCCCTCCTTTATGTAGAGGTATTATGTGAAATGTTTTCCAGAGGGTTGGGATATGAAGTTCTGAAATGTACAGACTGATTAGTACAGAGACTGGGAATTAAATGGCATCAGCTGCGATTTTGAAAAATTTCAGCAGGTAAATTATCTGCTGCAAGGGTAGTGGGTTTGAGTTTACTTAGGAATTTTAATATTGTTTTTGTTGGGATTAGCTGTAGTGAGAAGTTTTTGTTTTTCCGGGCTATGGGTGAAAGGTTTCGAGGAGGTGAGGAACAGGTGTCATTTTTGAGGGCTAGGATGGCTTCTGTAAAGTATTTATTAAACTGTATGGTGATATTGTCAGTATTATTACTGGTTGAAGGTTGAAAGGTACCAATTATACCTGGATGTAGAATTTTATTGATGGCAGACCAGAATTTTTATTATTTTTGTGTTTTGATTGAGTGTTGGTGTATTTTATTTTTTAACCAAGCCCGATTGGTTTTTCGGCTTTATTTCTTCGTTCAAAGTATTGTTGTTGATCTGTTACCATTTTATTGTGAAGCCATCTCTCCCAAGCTTTGTTTCTTTGTTTTAGGAGTTGGATTTGATTCTAATTGCTCTGGTAGGGGCTAGTTGTTTTAGGATGTTAAGAAAGCTAGTGTTGAGTTCTACTGCATTATCTAAAGATAGGGTTTAAAGTGGATTCCAATCACATTGTTTCAGTATGGATACAAAGGCTCAATGCCAAAGTTTTTTTGTGTGATGGACTTTTGGCATGATGTTAGTTTTGTTGGGTTTTGAGAACAAAGGTGGGTAGGTGGTCATTAAGAGTGTCTGGGAGGCACCATGAGTATTGTGATAGTTCTGGTCAATTAGTAAGTATCCAGTCTAGGATGGACTCCTTTCTTGATGCTTTGTCTATTCTAGTAGAAGATTGAATCATTTGAGTAAAGCCATGGAGGGTTGATATGTTCAACTGGGAGTGATGAGTTACAGCTGAAACAATCATACCTCTCAACTGCACTGAGTTTTGCCTCATATTTTTGGTCCAGTTTTCATAAAAGTATGGTTTTCTAGGGAATAATTGGCAAGTCATTAAAGACTGAAGACAGAAAATAATGACAGACATTTGAGTTTCATACTTCATACCCTTCAGAAAATTCATGCTAAAGGAAAACCTGTTATTCCATCAACTTTCTAAGTTTGTAAGGACAATATTTAAAATTTGTCTCTATTTTTGGGCATTTGTCCCCCCATTATTTATGGCTTTGTCCAGATTTCTTGCTCTAAGAGGTTGAGAGGTATGCAGCTAATTTATGTTGAAGTATCCCCATTATTATGGTTTCCTGGAGGAGGGTATTTACTGTCCAGTGTAGAATAGATTCTAATATGGTAGTATTATTGCCATGGGAATATAGGCACTGATTATATTTAAGCTTTTCTTTGAGCTGATTTTAAGTCTGGTGAACAGGATTTCTGCATTGTTGAAGGAAGGAGGGGTGTGGTTGATAATTTCAAGTGTGAGTTTATTTTTGAATACTAGAGCAATGCTGCCACATATTTTGCTTTTTCTATCCTGTCTGTGTAAATTATATCCTGGGGGAATATTTTGTTGCTCTTGATTTCTGTTTTAAGCCAGGTTTCTGTTATTAGAACTATGTCTGGAGAGTCAAGTGAAAGGGAGGCATGAAATTATTGTACTTTCTTGAATATATGTCTAAGGTTAATGTTAAGTATTAGTAGGTATGATCCTTTCCTGGTGATGTTTAGTAGGTTGGGTTGTTGGTTGCTGGGTATGCTTAGGTTATGTCTTGATCCTGGGTTTGAATAAATGTCTCCACTGTGAATAAGTTGGGATACTGTGTGTAGGATCGTTTTCGGGCATTTGGATATAAATCTGTCATATTGCACAGATATATGTGAATATAATTGTTGGTGGAGTACAACAAATGGAGCAAGTTCTTTAAGTGAGCAATTTGATATAGCTGGGAATATCTTGGACATAGAGGGTTTTGATTGTAGCTGGTTGGGAAGTGGGAGAAATAGTGACTGGGTGTATAAGTTAAGTTCACACTGATAGAATTTTAGTTTTGTTAATATAGAGAGGCCTAGGAGAAAAGTGGAGTATAACAACATTTTGTTATACATAAAGTGGAAGAGTAGTGTGAACTAGGGGTGTGTAGTAGGAGGGGAATAGTGGGTTGGTTGTAGCGGAACAGAAAGGAGTTTGAAGGTAGGACCAGGGAGAGGTGTAGATGGTAAGCTAAGATTGGATGGGTTGGCCCTATAGGAAATAGATGTACAGGTAGTGGGGCTGCATGGAAATTGGGGTAGAGGAGTGGCGTGAGCCTGCAAGGGTGAATGGAGTTAGTAGAAACTGTGCAAAAAGTAATCAGGAATGCTTCTCTTGGCAGGTCACTTTAAGAGCTAGAATATGGACCTACTTCTTAGTTGAACTTTGAGCTTTTTATGTTTACTTAAAAATGCAATCTACTAGAAATATTCTTAAACAGGTGCATCTACCAACTTAAAATTTGACTGGGAGATAACCTAACTTTGGAAGGGAAAGGTGATGGCAGGCTACTTCAGTTGTTATTAATAGTTATAATAAATAAAAAACCCAGCCAATTCAAGTGTAAGAAGGGGAGAGGAGATCAGGGAAATGTCCCTACTTACAATGCACACTACTAACAGTGCTTAAACAAAGGTAAGGAGCAACTTGCTATTTGAATCGTAGAGGAGGAATGTACTCTCATACTTTGCTGGCAGATAACAGTTTGCAGGCTTACGGACAAAATGAGTACATAGCAAAATTCAGAACACAGTAAGATCAAATGCAGATAAAGAAACATTAAAAGATCCAGTCAAAGCCCATTGAAAAAAGATGTATTCAAAATGCAAACTAAGATGTGCATAAAATACAGTGCAATCACACACACAGTACATGAACTATATACATGTGAAATATATGTGTATAGGATGCCAAATTAACATGCTGAGAAAAGTTTATTCAATGTATTAGAGTATTCATAACATGGGATGGTATGTTACCTAACCACGGTCATGTTAGCAGTTGCAGGTATATACACTAAATGTAAATAGTTTAACATACATCAGCAAAAGAGAGTTGTGCATTACAGTTTAACAGTAAAGAGCTGAAAAGGAAGACAAAGTGAAAATGGCATAGAGAAAAGAGGTCAGATGGGAAAGAGTATAAAAGTGAGATAATGAACTATATCTGAAACTGTGTGCACTAAAAGTAGAGAGAGAGGCAGGTAAATTGAATAAGTATTAGTACGTGGGAAATCTGTTAATGGGGGGGGATAAAAGTATGTAAAAGGGGAGTAAGTAGAATCCCAGTAAATCCATTATTTAGGTTATCGGATATATCAAAATGAGTTTTTAAATAAGAACAAAGATTCATAGGAGGTTACTAGGCTATTGGTCCTAAGGTCTCTACAAGCCTAGCCATGTTATACCCTTGTTCCCTTATGGACCACAATATATAGTCTATGTTAGCATGCAAATCTAAGATCAGCAATGGCTACCCCTAAGAGGGACATAGGTGAAATCCCCAACTGTAAATTTTTGTTTTCCCATCCAATTGTCCAGGTTACTCTTTAATATGGTCACTGAAATATCTGTTTTACATTAATTTGGAGTTTGTTCCAGAGGAGTGGCAACCTCTGGGAGACATATCTGTCTCTCCAGCATGTCCTGTTAATATCTCAAGTTAGGTTAAGATTCCTAGAGTGAGTGAATCTTGTCCCTTTGGATTTGTGGATGTGCAGCAGCTTCATCAAGACAGGATCTAAGACTGCTCTGTAGGCCAGGCACACGTCACCTCTAAGCAGTCTATATGATACTGAATGAAATGATAAGACCTTCAGTCTGTCCATGTAGGTCATATGTTGCTGGCCCTGAATTTTCTTGGTTATGAACCTCTGAGGTCTCCCCAATTGTTGCCGATGTCTGGTGAGGCAAATACAGAAGGGAGAATTCTACTCTATTATTGGTCTGATGAGAGCCAAGTATGGGGGGAGTTATAACCTCCTTAGCTTTGGATGCTATAATATTGCTTATAAGGTGTGAAATGTAGGTCATCTTTACTACTATGGACACCTCATGATCAAAATTAAGGCTGCTATCAATTTGCGCTCCTAAATCTCTCACCACTGGGTTTGAACGTAGGGGGATATTATTAATGTTGTAATTAGCAGGGGCTTCTCCTTTGCCAAAGGGGATGATGTTGCATTTTTTTGCATTTAATTTAAGTCCATGGCTTTGACACCAATCAATTGTCTGTGTAAGCCCAGTTTGTAGTATGTTGACATCTTTAGGGGATTTGATGATTACACCCAGTTTGCAGTCATCAGCAAACTTGGTAAGCCATAGACCCGCTATTTTCACCTGGACTTCTGAAAATAAACAGTAGGGGGCCTAGCACAGTTACCTGCAGAACACCACTGATAACAGGTCTGCTAGTAGAGTTGCCATCCCCAGTTTTGACTATGTGCTCTGTTTGTTAGCCAATTGGCAACCCATCTACTGACACAAGGGATAATCCCCAGCTGGTGAGTTTTTTAATGATGCCTGGATGAAGGGTTGTGTGAAAGGCCTTGGCTAGATCGAGATAGGCAATGTGAACTGTTCTGCCTTCATCCAGGGCCTTGCTGAAATTCCCGAAGAAGTCCACCAGGTTTGGCAGGCAAGTTCTGGCCTTAATGAAGCCAAACTGGGTTGTATCAAGAGATTGAAGGTCACATATATCCTTGTCGATAAGATCTATGATGATCATCTCCACGGCCTTGCAGATAAGATTGTTTAGGCTTATAGTTCTTTAGTTCCTGGGATTGGTTGAGGGGCCCTCTTTGTGCAACGTGATTACGCTGCTTTTTTCCACTCAACTGGGACAAAGCCAGTGTATAGACTGAAATTGAAGAGCGTGGTCAGTAGTTCTGCTAACTCCTGTTTTAGACCATTTAAAAAGTATTGTGGGAGGTTGTCTGGTCCCATACAGGATGTGTTTTTGGCCTTGGAGATATTATGTAGACGAAAGGTGATGGGTATGTTATGGGGTATTATTGGTGGAGACAGTGGGGCGAAGTTATTTCCAAACCTGTCCACTAGCAGGCTGGCAATGTCCTCAGGTTCAGTATAAGTGGTACTGTCCACAGCTAGTTCAGCACACAGCTGGGCCTCCCCTTTTAGAGTGTGGATGTAGCTAAAGAATGTTTTGTGATTGACCTTAGCCATGGATGCTAATTTAGTTTTGTAATTAGCTTTAGAGAACTTTACAAGATGTCTAATCTTCTTGTTTATGCTTTGGAAGGTCTTCCTATTCTGGGGCTGTTCCCTCTTGTTTTTTGACAGCAGTTTCTTTCTCATATTGTATAACCTATTTATGCTGGATGTCCTTCAGGCTGGCTTATTTTTTCATGAGGATCTTGATTTGAGTCTATACATTTATATAGGTGTTGATACAGGACATTTGTGTACACCTCAGTACGGGGTCATTGCTTTCACTGTGAACAGGGCTTTTAAACTATTGATGCCATTGTTCAGTAGCTAAAGTTGGCTTTGCAGAAATGTTTTAACCTTTTTGCTCCTGAGGGTGGGTCAGGTATGATCGTTACTTCAAACAATACTGATTTATGATCAGAATTTACTGAGGAGGGCGCCACATATGGGGTGGTGCAGCAATCCCCCCATATTGATGAACACTATGTCAAGGATGTTTGATACCTTGTGGGGGTGCTGACTGTCTACTCCAGAGCATTTTTAAGTCCAGGAACCTTTGGCAAGCACATTTGTGTTCACATACGTTATCCAATCAATGGAAGGATAGTTAAAGTCACAAACGATCAGGGTATTTGGCTGTACTGAGATTGACTCAAATCCAGGCAGGCTGTATGTTTTTTGTGGTTCATGGTGGGGGACCTACAGCTAACAATGACTTGGAGGGGGGGTCCTTTCCTACAGTTAGTTGGGCTTGGAGTAACTCTAGGGAGTCCTACTGTTTAATCAGTCTACAGTTGTACAAGTCTTTAATGAAGATGGATACTCCTCCCCTCCCTTGTTTTTTTCATGTTCATTGTGTGGTCTGAACGTGTGGATATCATTGTAGACCTGCATGGCCAGGCTGTACTCGGAGGCCTTGAACCATGTCTCTGTGACTGAGCAGACATCAGCATCTTCCAGGGTGAAAAGTTCTTCAACTGAGTGCAGTTTCTGATTTAAACTCCTAGCATTAAGTAGCATAACCCTGAATTTGTTTTTGGAGGATATTTTTACATTGGGAATTTTGTTCTTACAACATTGCCTAAAAAGTCACTATGGGGGAGGCAAGTACCTTTGCAGGCAACTTAAAGCTTAAAGGCAACAGCTGAAGACCATCTCTGGCAAAGTAGCATAGTCTGTTGACCATTAGATCCCAGGCTGTCAGATACTGGATCCCCCTGGATTGACACCAGAAGCTAAGCCAATTGTTGAAGTAAATCATTTTTTTGTTTGCATTGTGGCATCATCCTGGGTGAGGGAAGGATGCTGCTTAGGGCTACTGACATACTTGCCTGGAACATGCAATCTGAAAGCTCCATCATCCCTCTCTTCATATAGTCCAATGAGGTCTCAAGTCATTCACTCCAACATGGTCTATGACAAAGTCATAACATTACTTCTTGTTTGGAGACTTGAGTGTGTGTGTGTGTGTGATTTGGTGGATCCTGGCACCAGACAGACAGCTGTCTGTGACCCTCTCCTTGTCCAGCCTAGTGAGTGGGACATGTGTGTTTCACTATGGAGTCACCTATCACCAAGACATTAGGTTTAGATACTTTTGCCTTAGGGGGTTATTTGGTGAGACACTGATGCATGCGTTACTGTGTGTAGTGGATATTGTTGGGATCATACTGTGTGTGCAGAAGGCTTACACTTGGGATGTCTTTGCTCTTTTGGTATATTTCTAGTGAGTACCTCCATATATGTGGGTTTATGTGTTGTGTGTTTGGTATGTGCGGGAGGTGGAGTATGGGCGCTGACAACCTGCTTGGTAGTTGGTTTGTTGCTATGTGAGAGAGAGCTTTGGTTCCAGATTCATAATACAGATACATCTCTCACATATTGTATTTGCATGTTTTAGTTGTAGTAGGTCATCTGCATACATGAGGCAATTGCTACATTGCCTAAGGATGCCCATTTCAACCAGGATAGCTGGAGAAACAGTGGAAAACTGATTTTCCATCATGCTTGGTGTATTCTGCAATATGTGGTGGAGGGTAAGCTAGATGGGCTAGGTTCTGTTGTAGAACTGGCAAAATCAGCTAATCTACGGGAAGTTTAGGGGTAAAAATCTGTGCTAGTGCCTCAGAAAGCACAGCTTGGTTGCTCTCTGGACAGCAGAGTGCAATTGTGTTGTGCGCCAAGAAGCAAGGAAGCTTAGGAGGTTTCCTTAGCAGTTATCAAGAGAAAATTCGACTTTTTAAGTGTTTGCATCTATTCACAGCAGTGCTAACCCCTGTTGTGTGGTGCACAGCTATAAACAAATGTTGTGTTTAAATATCAGCCAAGTAAAACAGTTTTCAAACAATTCAACAAATAGGAAAACCCAAGAGTGAACCTTGTTCCACCAATCCCCAACTCAGATACGTTCTTGATTACTCTCTTCTGTCACAAGGGTGTAGGAGGGCCCTCAATGTAAGATGGCTGGCTTTAGTGCACAGAAAATGCCAAACAGTCTAGATTAGGCAAGTCTGAAGCTAGCCTATGCTATAAATTATTCAAGTACTGCACATCCCTGGCTAGAACCTATGCTAAAAATATATATTTTTAAACTCAGAATCTATTATCTGTTATAAAATGAATTATTCTGAATCAACTAGATTATTCAAGTGCCCCAGTGACTTGGAAAAAATATCAAGACGTCCTTGTAGTAGATTAAAGTTTCTGTAATGCATAATACTATGCCAACTTTTAAATGACTGGATTCAGATTGTCAGAATATGTTGACATACAGACTGAACTAAAGCTCTGTCATAATTGTGGGAAGTAATCTGATCATGACGTATATCCACCCACTCAGACTTTCCATGTTGCAGTTGTTTGGGATATATAAAGTGAGATGGACTCATCCCTAAACAATGAGCAAAGGAGAATCTCCCAAGATCCATTTAAGAATTATAATAAAACGTTTAAGAACTTCAAAGGTCTTATATTTCCAGCAATAAATGCTTATTCAGAAAATGTACGTGTCTTATATGTATCCACTAAAAATGTAGTAATTAAATATCTACCCAAAACCATTAATAAAAAATATCTTTAAATGTAGATATAGGATACCGCTAGAAAATGTTTTTATATCCAGTATTAAAGTGAATAGACTGAGCAGCTGAATGGCATAATAAAAGATATGCAAAGGCTACAGACACAAACTCATGTTCCCTGGTTAGCTCAAACTAGGGGACAGTTTCTCTTAGACAAGATCTTTCATCCTGAAATTATAAGCATGTGTTTATCAGCTATATTATAGGAAATAAGCAATGTGATTAGCTACAAGACCAAAAATTCAGAGAACAGCACACTATCCCAGAAGCAAATGAGTACAGTGTAAGAAAATAACTCATATACATCCAAACACATTCTTACAACTAATCATATTCAAATCTCAGTTAACACATTTCATTTTATTCCACAAGTATACAACCCAAGCACCCTAAAAAGATGTTAAATATATCTATACTAAGATAAATAATTCTGATACAAAAAAAAAAATCAGAGGAGTTAGTTCAACCAAAAGCTATACATAAGTGGTGCAGCTATGTGTTTAGAATTAAATCTGTATGATTCTGCTAGGGATTGGTTAGGCAATATAAAATTTTAAATGGAATACACAATACTTCAACAGTGCCAATCATCTCGAGCCGAGGTTTTCACTGCCAGGTGGCTAGCCCTGCCATGGTAGTTCATCCGTACCACTCACTCATTGCATGTATATCACGTAAGACAGAATACCAACCTGAAGTGCTGACATTGTGGTAAGGAAAACTGCAAAGCTGTGTCACTGCTGATGGACTTGATCTCAAGTTTTGTATGGTGCATCAAAACAAAACATTTGCAATATTACATTATCAGATCCAAGTTGATTGTACATACGTAATGGAATTCATGGAGAACCTGGGAATTCATTCATGAAGAAAGAAGGCATAAATACAGCTGGCAGCAATGGTTACCAAGTGCACTCAATACTGAATTAAAAAAACAATCTCCTTCCTCATTTTTCTTGAAAAAGACAGGTGGTTCCTATTTTGACATATCTGTACATTTAGAGTTAACTAAAACTACTGGAATAAGTGATGTTTATGTATGACACATATAGAAGAAATATGCAGGAACATCACATATTTCTTTTTCTTTCTCAATTTCTTTGTTTTTAACTGGTGGCTTTCCCTATAGACTTCACACATTTCAATTTATCTGTTTCTTATGTGATTCTTCAGGTGTATTTTTTTTTAAGTTCACTTAATTCGCATTACCAGTACACTGTAATATTATATGTCATGAATTATTGTAAAACAAGGAATTAAGGGAAGGTTAGTAACAAGGACATGGGCAGCATATCCCCACCTTGTCCACAGGCTGCTAAAGAAATTAAGAGCTGCATTTTCAGATTATCTGACAGAATTCTTTAAAGCATCACTTATAGTGCTAAGACTCCAGGGGCCTTTATCAAAGCTATTATTCTGCTATTGCACAAGGCCTGAAGTAGAAGTGACACAAGAATCTACAGGCCCATAGACCTTACCTCAGCAGCTGAGAAGGCCATGGAAAAGATACTATAGAAATGTTTAGTTGGTTTCCTGAAGAATAAGAAATTCAGAGAAAGTACCAATATAGGGTAGCAAACAGAGTATGTCAACCGAACCAGATTCAATTTTTTGGTTGGGTTAAACAGGAAACAAGTCTCTCAGTACTTAGTCCATTAGAAAAGACAGCCTGCCAAATCGAAAGCAGCTGAAGTAGGAGAGAAGCTGACAACACTGGTAGAAGAGTGAATGGTGAAAAGAAGCAGTTAAAATGGCCCTTCGTAAAGTAGAGAGAAGTGGCTGAAGAGGTTCCACAGGTTCAGGTCCTGGGACCAGAGCTTGTTGGAATTTTAGGATCAGATTTCAAAAGGGGAAGTATATAAAAAAAGAAAAACAGAGTTGAGATCATCTCACATAGATATAAATTGTACTAACAGATCCTCCCAGAACCCTAATCTCTCAAAAATTAACTTTTATGTAATTGATTTCTCCAGTATTATTTGACCTGAGGATGGGAGACTCGCTGCAGTACAAATTGCCACATATCACCTCACTATTGTCTCTTCTTCCACTCAGCCGCCATCTTTCTTCCCACAGAAGGATGCGCCATAAGAAATTACATTTCCATCTGCTCTAACACTGTGTAAAACAACAAAAAGACCTTGGTAGTGTGTTGTATTTGTGTCAATTTCATTCAAATTGGATAAGCAATATGTATGTCCTGTCTGTGCCCTTTAACAATTATGTAATGTTAGTTGCTGATGCTTTATTATATATAAAACTCTTTTGACTTGTTGGTTAATTCAATGAATGTTTACTAAGTGATGGTTTTATGTTGTGTTTATACGTTTAGTGCTATGTTATAACTTGCTCTATGCATACACACACGCATTTGTGTGTGCATATATATATATATATATATATATATATATATATATATATATATATATATACACACACAGACACTATTACAGTGATTCTCTAGCAGTATAACTTTTGCTAACCTAATTTGAGATTGTTATATTCATGAACTTTCTTACGCTCACAGTACTCATACTTTCCCCATATTCTCTTGCTCTCACTGTGGTCCTTACTCCATTCTCTTATTACTAACATTATTTCCTTAACATAATATGACAGTTTAGTACAGTTTTTATCTTTTCTTTGCTTTCAGAGGCTGTGGTCACTACATCTAATCCTGATTCTGCACAGAGATCTGCCAGATGGCCCGACTCCCAAATGTTTTCACTGAGAATTTTGCCATTCTACAATGTTAGCAAATTTAACATGAAGAACCTTGCTGTGTAATAACTATCAAGTCAAATACGCACCTGCCCCATGTTGGAAAAAGGTTGCAGTATTCCCCTATATTGGTCTCTTGCCTAGTAAATTACACCGTGTATGCCAGTTACTTAGTCTCCCGAGCTGCCAGATTTCTGCATTCAGGAAATGAAAGAACATTCGTTATACTTTGTGCCTCTTTGCTCATTGCTTTGTGCTGGCTATAAACTGATTACTCTCTGGTATTATTTGACCTGGGGGTGGTAAGCCCACTATGCTCCCCTACTATACCCCCAGTTTCCACCCACCCACTCTTACTCCACTCTTATACTTTTCACATACTCGTTCCCCCTTGTGACTCTTATTCCCTAACCCTCCCCAAACAACCTTACTACTATCATACAAATACTCCTGTTTCTTTTTACCCAATTCTCAACTTCCATTTCATCTTTTAGCACCGTTCCCTACTACCTTTCTCCCTCCCACACTGCTTTGCACTATATTCATTCATACTTGCATCCCTCCCCAACAGCACCTGTCTATTCTACATCATATCTTCAACTTTTCCCAAATAAACTCTCACTTCTTCCTATTTTAACTATATCCTCACACTCTATCATTTTAAGTCCCCTCTATTCCTTATATTCCAGAGAAGACATCAGGGCAAGTTAACTCTCTTCCTTCATAGAAAATACTTCTTTCCTACATACCCTCTACCAGCGTTTAGACTATCACTAAATATCCTACTGCCCTGCAGCTTCTTGTCTCCTCATTCCCTAACAATAAAACACAGATCCCTTTACTTAATCATGTTACTCCTCAGCTTATTCTCTATTCTTCTCCAGCTACTGCTCCATCTCTCATCATACCATGACTATGTAATAGCTCTCAACATCTCTCCAACTCTTTTCCAACCACCTATTTATACTTCCTTTCAACACTCATCACACCAAACCTGTTTAATGATGCCCCTCACGTTTCTTCCAAATACAGACTATAACTCCATTTCAACTCAAAACAAAAAATTATGTGGAAAAATACTCTCTATAAAGCAAATATCAGTAATTTCCCAATATACTAAAATCCTTCTTGGAGGAGACAGTCACCCTAATCCTGGCCCCACCTATCACAATGAACATCAAGACTATGGTCTTCTGCACACTACTCAACCCCCAGACCCAGTAATCTAACTTTTGCTCCCATAAATGTTAGAAGCATAATAAATAAAACTACTGAACTGCATATGCCTGGATTACACAGAATAAGCCTGGCATTTTCACTATAAATAAAACTGGACTTAAACCCAGCATAAATGACTCTAAAATTATATCTTCCAGTGATATCATCATCAATAAGGACTGTATAAAGGGGAAAGATGATGGTATTGCTTTAATATTTCCCAACTACCATTACATTTCCCCTTCCAATAAGCCAATACCAAAATTCAGTTCATCAGAGTTTCTTACTACTTTCCTGAAAATTAGCAATTATAAACAAATACGCATCACTGTCCTTTACATCCCTCCTGGAAGATATCCTACATTAGATATCCATAACAATTCCACAAGAAAAAATACTACTAGGTGATGGGAATGTTGGCTGGACAAATTCTAACTACCCTACATCTAGCATGAACGTAAATGGCTTCAAATAGCTCCACACATTATAACAAAACATCAAATTTCCTACTAGACTGGCTTCTACTATCAGACCCTAGGTAAATACACCATCACAAGTAAAAGATCAGACTAAGTGACCATCTCCCAATCTCTACAACCAGACATCTCGCATATCCATTTAAACAGCATATTTATAAAACATTCAACCTTTTCAAATTTAGCCTAGAAATGTTTATTACTACCCTATCATCTATTAATTGGAACATCCTAAAAATCCTCCCCTTAGATGATTATGTAAATAAATTCAATAGAACTTTCCTGAGTATCAAACAGTCTCGCACCTCCTAGAAAGAAGAAACTAAAAACAGGTAATGCAATTTGGCTATCCAAGCAAAGCAGAATGTTAATGCAGAATAGAGAAAAAACAATGCAAGAATGTGAAAAGTATAAAACAGAGTATCTTGAAAATTTCAGAATGCATTGCAATTATACTAAAAAGCAAATAAATTAAGACAAAATACTTTACATGTACTATAATAGCTTTTAGAATAACAATAAACATGACCCTAAAAAATTCTGGACATCCATTAAAGTAATCTTGCATCCTGGACAAAAATTCAACTCTAACTCTTCCACCAATAACTCACCAGTCATAATCTCCTTATACTTCACCTTATTTCATAGATAGTACCAGCATACCTAACCAAGAATTCCCCAATATCTAATTTGAGCTTTGCCTAACAGGCACAAATCAGCACATCCACTTTCACCTTCAAACTATCTTACATAAAACTACTCAAACCATGCTCTATTTCAGCTAAGACTTTCCAAGTGAGTACCTTAAAATAGCTGTGGATAGCATTGCCTGTCCTGTTTTATTCCTTATAAATAGGTCAATCCAGGAATCCCATGTTTCCTCTCTCTGGAAAAAGTCACACATTATCACTCTGCACAAAGGAGAAAATTCAACAAACATTACTAACTTTAGACCTACAGCAAGCTTATCCGCCCTTTCCAAAATACTTGAAAAATGTATCCAAAAAACAATTGCTAAACTATCTCCTGCAGGAAGAACTCCTATTCCCTACACAATATGACTTCTGTCCTTCCAGTAATACTAACACTGTACTTCTAACCTATACAGATACTGTCACTAAAGCTAGAGGTAATGGCAAACTAGTTTCCTCCTTAATTCTAGACTTGTCAAGAGCCTTCGACACAGTTTGTCACAGCAAACTTCTACTTCAAATGTTCTCATAAGGTCTCTCTCAGCCCACCCTTCTATGGTTCAAAGGCTACCTATTCAATAAGTACAAGTCAGTAAAAAGGCACTCCATCCTCTCTCCATACCTCCCAGTCACCAAAGATGTACCACAAGGTTCTATCCTTTGTATCCTCATCTTTAACATTCTCACCAACACCCTCCACACATCCAAACAAGCATCCATAATACTGTACGCAGATGACTCCAGACTCATGAAAATCTGACACATGGCACAACTCCAAAAATTACTCAAAATGTGCAGTGTCATGCCCCTTTGGTAAAAACTCTGTACCCATGAACTACCACATAGGCAGCAATCTACTTAACACTGAATGTGTGATGAGACCTTGGGACCCAGATAGACAGTAGTCTCTCCTTTGATAGTCACATCACCACAGTAGTCAGGAAGTCCTTCTATGTGGCACACCTCATTATAAAAGGGTTCTCATCCAGGAAAAGAGAGTTCATTGTTTCCCTCTACTCGACACCCATTAGACCCATTATAGAGTACAATGCCCCTTTTGGAATGTACCTCACAAGACATCTGCAACAGCTGGAAAGGCCACAGAAGTACCTCACAAAGAGGATTACTGGCCTCAAACAAATGCCCTACACTGACCACCTCAAAAAACTCCAGCTTTACTCTGTAGCATATCACTTACTCCGAGGTGATCTCTGCCTAACATATAAAGCTATGTCAAACCCAGAGCTGTTGGAAATGCTACACCTAAAGAAATCCCAATCCCACTGAGCTACATGCTCTAGGGACCTAAGCCTTGTCACCATAATAAACAGGACATGCTGGAGGGAAAGATTCCTGTCCCAGAGACTTCCCATACTCTGGAACAGGCTACCCATCTATGTCAAGCAAAGTTCTTCATTAGCACTCAAAGAAAAATCTTGATGAGTGGAGGTGAAATAGGAAATACACCCCAGGGATCACTTCTGTGTGTCTGCTCGACAGTGGCACAGGAAAATAACTTTCTTTGGTGGCGTAAGCCAGGGAACCTTGTTGGGCTGATAGCCTAGTACCTACCTATGAACCAAATCCCTCTCTCATGAAGAACAAAATTTAAAGTCCCCTCTCGCTCGATAATACAACCACTTAAGTCAGTTCTCATAGCAAATTATTAGGGATGACAGTAGATGATAATCTTAATTTGACCTGCATATACAACATTGCATAAGAAAAACTCATAAAATAGGGATGATTGATAGAGACAAAAACTCTCTCACCAACATAACAGACTACACTTGTCGCTATTTATCTCTTCCCCACACTTCTTTATGTCACTCTCATCCTTACTAACCAGGAATCACAAAAATCAAAACTTAAACAATACTATAAAAGAGAGACAAAATTTGCAGCAAATACCACTTTCAGACCCCTCCATATTATAGCACTAGAATCCCTAAATTGGTTAGAACTACTCCACTGAATGACATATACACAGCTTATCACCTATAAAAGTATCCAGCATCCATCTGCTTGTCCACCACTAAATAACATTCTAGACAACTATGTTCGAAGTCAGTAATTATGATTTAATGGCCAAAAACTCCTGTCTGTCCACAAACCTATCAAAAATGCTTGACATTGTCTATAATCGTACAATGTTGCTAAGGAGTAGGACACCTTACCTGTTTCCATCCAGTCAATAACCTCCTTCAAAACCATTCTGAAAGACTTCCTAGCCAAAACCGGTCTCTGTTATTGCTCAAAACCAAGATAAATGATATCCCTAAATGTGTTTATTCATACGTTACATCTCCCTTAATCCTTATCAATGTCTCTCTTTTGGCTTTATCTCTAGATATACCATAAGCCTGCTTTTCTCTCACTTAATTTAGCAATTCATTTTTGTATTATACTAACTTACCTTTAATTTATCTATAAACTGGCTTAAATCACTATCATATAACTTGTAACTATTCTTAACAAGTGCTTTCATATTATGGATAATTTAATATTATTAAACGATAGATTCTTTTTTTGTATTATGTTTGAAGACTGTAAAATTATTGCTCTTAAAATGTTTTGTAATACTTTGGAGCTTTTTCCCCAGGCCTTTAATGAAAATGGGTCCCTACCCAATCAAACTTCCAGGAAATCAAAAGTGAATAATATAAATGAATAAAATGAAGTTAACAAATTATTGCGGTATATTTCTCCCTAGAATGAGCTTGTGTTATTGCAAAAAGGTTTGCTTTTTGTTCTCACTAAAAGATCAGATATGTTGGGTACTCTTAATAACCTCAGAAATATACATTTAAGGTCAATTATAGACTTTTATTTAAAATAATTCTGATACACAGAACAATGACAGGCTTATTAAACCCAGTGTTTTTTAACACCCATTGCATACTATTGTTAATGATATTAAGAAGACTTGCAAACATGAAATCAGTATGTTCCTAGGTTCCAAACTGAGGCACAGAGTTTATAATCTTAAAATTAAAATGGGCAGTTTAAACGACTTGTCTATATGTTAGGACATTTGTAATATGAAGACTGATAACAGTGGGGTGGTTGTGATAATGGACATTGATGCATATTGTGATAAAATTATTGTACTCTTAACAGATGACATTTTTACAGAAAGTTTAATATATGGGGATTAAAAAGTTAATGTGTATTTATATGATCAGTTTCCTTGCCTCCAATGACCATATGCAGTAAACAAGTTTCTAAACTGAGATTAGGTATTTTCAAATTCTAAAAATGCACAGAAATGAGCATGATTCTCTGTTGTCTCCATAGTATCAGCAAATGGTCCAAATTAGATCAAGTTTCTGTATTTATACATAGGGCTATGAAACGTACTTTACCTAGAGAGTAGTCTTTTTTTTTTGGGTTCGTTTGATTTTATCTCCAAAATTGCTTCTTTGTTTTTCATGATACTGACCTGTTCATATCAATTGCATCTAAGTCTTTGTATTCAGTCATACCCCTCTGACACTGATATGGAGTGGGTCTGTAACGTGGTTACTAGGAATCAGGAGTATGGGGTCTTCAAATCTAGAAGTTTAATGGAATGCATGGAGATAGAAAAAAAAAAAACATTAGAAAGCACTATTTGGAAATTGGTGTTCCAACAAGTAAGGGAAGTGGCGGTGGGTGCCAATATGTCTCTACTAGGGCCCAACAAGTAAGGGAAGTGGCAGTGGGCGCCAATATGTCTCTACTAGGGCCCAACAAGTAAGGGAAGTGGCAGTGGGTGCCAATATGTCTCTACTAGGACCCAACAAGTAAGGGAAGTGGCAGTGGAAACTAATATGTCTCTACTAGGACCCAACAAGTAAGGGAAGTGGCAGTGGAAACTAATATGTCTCTACTAGGGCTCACAATGAACACCAAGTTGGGTTACGTTTTTAAAAAAACTAGAGATATATGTATTTGTATCTTTTTAAGTGGGTTCGTTTCCTATTAAATTTATCATTACATTTTTGCTCTGCTCCAATACATCTGATAATTTCAAGTTAAGAGAGTTTTTAAACCAGTGTACCATTTTTTTTTTAAGTTTGCTGCCACTTGCTTGCACAAAGTTACTTCATGTTTAGGAAGAACAATTAACCAAGACAGAGGGAAAATCCTCTAGTACTGTGAGCTTTACAAATAGCAGCAGTAGTTCCATAATACATTAAACATGAGATATTTAAAGAACAATACAAAAGACAATTAAGTGTAAAGATGCTTATGAAGTCCCAGATGGACTATATTAAACATATATTAGTAGGGGGCAACCAGAGAAAATAGTAACTGAAGTTATTTTGAAATATAAGGACACACTGGTAAAGTGGAAGTCAGTAATGAGTCCAAGGTAGTTCTTGACTGGGACTTGGCCTTATCACTTAAGTTGAACATTGAGAATCTTGTAAAAAGCATAAGTGATAGTAATTAGAAATTGCTGCGATTCATTCCCAGATGTTTGTGTAAGATATCTGAAAATCCCACGTTCATTAAAAAAGGAAAATGAATATCAAATAGATACTGCAGAAAGAACCATATATAGTAATAAACAATATACCTTTAGATGTTATAACTGCTCTGTGTGTAGGTTCATCATTTACAATGGGACTAATTATTTGAGTCTGAACACCATTTCTTATAAGTCACTGAGAATGTCTAACTGAAATTTGGAGATTTTTGGTGTATATTACTTCCTGCAGCTCCTATAAAGTACTGTATATAGGTAAAACTACTAGCTAGTTAAGTTAAAAGAGTTAAAGTGAAGTCATTCAACTATAGAGGCATTCAACTGAATGTAACAATATAAAACAATACTTATTTTTATTGAGGATTATGCTCCTATTGGCATTATGGGGTAGAGATGGGGAGGAGGGGGGGTGTTACATTTGGAAAATAAATGGCAAGCATTCCTAGATGTTGAGAAGAATTAATGTCTAAACACTGACATCAAGTTAAATGAACAGAAAGTCAAAATGTAAGTATTAATTTTGTACATTGTTTACTTTGGTGGAAAATTATGAATGCATCTATTTTACATGTGCATAAGTATACTTTGAGTCATCTTCCATTATAGGTTCATAGTTGTTTACTAGGCTAACAACCACAAGGGCCATTTTAAGCCTAGCCATGCTTGCATAACATCAGACAAGTTCTGACATCCTTGATAAGTGTAAGCATGGGTCTGGGAGATGAACCATTTACAGGTTACCCTTGTTTGCATTAAAGACATAGGTGCCAAACCATGGATGAATTTCCAGTTTCTCATGCAATTGTCCAAGTTGCACATGAATTGGGTTAAGGAAGAACTCTGCTTCACATGGATGGGGAGCCTGATCCATAGACTGGATAGTCTCTGGGATGTATACCTCTCTCTCCAGCAGGTCCTATTTATATCACAGGCAAGGTTGACGTCTTTAGAATAGGTAATTCTGTTTGTTTTGTGGACATGCATGAGGTCCATCAGAGTGGAATCTAGCAATCCCCTGTATGCCACACATAGATCTCCCTTCAAAAGCCTGTAGGAGACAGAATATAGGCATAGGGCCATGAGGCAGCCAGCACAGGACACATTACTTATACCCTGTATATTCCTTTAGTGAGGAACCTCTGTGGACATTGGATATGGTTAGGTACATACCAAAGGGGGCATTGTACTCAATGATAGGTCTGATAAATGATGAATACAATGGAACAATGACTTCCTTAGACTTAGATGCCATACCTTGTTTATAAGTTGTGCAACATAGAATGATTTCCTCACCACTGTAGACACGTGATGATTAAAGGCTAGATTACTATTTGTGTGTGTCCCTAAGTCCCTGACTTCTTGGTCAGCTCTAAGGGGTGTGTTGCCAATATGATAGTTACCAGGGATGGATGACTTCCCAAAGGATACGATTATGCATTTCTTGGCATTTAGTTTTAGTCCATGGCTCTGACACCAGTTGTTTGCCTGTGTTAGCCACTCCAGGAGAACATTTGTGTCAGTATGACATTCATTGACAGCTCTTAATTTGCAATCATCTGCAAATTTAGTCAGCCAGAGATGACTGACATTGGCCTTGACTTCTGAGAAGTAAATGCCAAATAGGAGAGGTACAAGGACTGATCCCTGAAGAGCTCCACTTGTGATTGTCCTCTTTGTAGAGGTGGACTCCCCAGTTCTAACTTCCTGGCTCCTGTCTGTGAGCCAGTTGGCTATCCACTGGGTGACATACGGGTTTGTACCTAACCTCGTAAGTTTGTCAACAATGCTGGAGTGGAGTATTGTGTCAATTGCCTTGGCCAGGTCATGGTAGGCTGTGTGAACAATTTTGTCATCTATTGCTTTGGTGACCTTCTCAAAGAAGTCCACCAGGTTGAGTAAGCATGATCTGCCCTTGAAACGAAACTGGGTTGAATCCAGGGCCTGGAGGTTTACTTTATCTCTATTGATCATCTCCATGATCATTCTTTCCATGGCTTTACATACAAGACTAGTGAGACTTATGGGTCTGTAGTTTCCAATGTCTGCAGATGGACCACCTTTGTGCAGAGGGATGACTGTTGCTTTTCTCCATTCATGAGGCACAAAGCCTGATTGGAGGCTATAGTTAAATAGTAATTCCAGATGCCCTGATAGGTCATGTTTCATGCTATTTAGAAGGCATCCAGGGATATTATCTTGGCTCGTTGATGCAGTGTTCTTGGTCTTAGAAAGAGCATTAAGGACCTATTCCCTAGTGATAGTAGGGAGAGTTATATTTGATGATATTTCCAGAGGGAAATTTGAGAGGGAAACACGAGTAAAGCTGGAGCAAAATTTATCAGCCAGGAGGTTTGCTATATCTTCTGGCTCACTATAGATGGCTCCATTTACAAGGAGCTCTGCACACAATTGTGTATTGCCTTTGAGGTTGCGGACATAGCTAAAGAATGCTTTGTGGCTGTCCTTTGCCTGGGAGGCCAAACTTACCTCAAATGTGGCTTTGGCAGACTATTTGTCCTCAGAGTTGTTTTAGTTTGATGAGTGCTTTTATCTTGCTGGGTGCTGCACCTCTTAATTTTTGCCATGATTTTCTTCCTCTTGTTATACGTCCGACTGATTCTGTGATTCAACCAGGGTGGCTACATCCCAGTGGGTACAGCTGCTTCTATGCAGCTATTAACATGCTTGTCCATGGTTTCTGTGAACAGTTCTGCATATGCAGAAGTGTTCTCAGGGTTTATAGTGGCTTGAAACTTTGCCAGGTTAGCTTGATTTTATTCATGATGACAGATTTGTATTGGCTGGGACTAAATATGTGATGTTCTTTTTTTTATTAAATTGAAGTTGTATGATTTCTATTTACTTTGATGAAGTCTCAGGCCATAGATGAAGGTGCTTACTCATTTTTTCTTTATTAAAGTATTTGTTAGGAATTTTTTGTTGTTATTTTTGATAATCAAACCCACAACATTATTTTCCATTACAGTTCTGACAGCTTGAGACTATATATGGGTATCAGTTACTTTTTGATCTGGCATATAAAATCTGCACTTACACAGGTTTTATACAGAATACAAACATATGTTAACAGATGTTTATATGATTGAACTAATGCCAGCACAGATGATTTATAGCATTAAGTAAACAATATATGGCTTAAAAGAATAGCATATGTAGGCAATTTTCATTTGAAAAGCGTGCATTGAGAAATCACTCGTATATTAATTTTTGCTACCTTTATATTTCCCAATTAAACCTGCAGCCAAGATTTTTACTTAATGTTTTACATGATATTTAATATACAGCCTGTGAATATGCATTCATAATAATCTGTTTTCTGATCGGATCGATTATTTTTCATCCACGTTTATGTATATGTAGCATAAGTTTTATTTTATATATATACACATATATATATATATATATATAGAGAGAGAGAGAGAGAGAGAGTGCACCTCATTTCCTTTCTACAATTGGCAAAAGTTATTTATTCAGTAAGTGCTGATTTATTGAATTTTTTTTTTTACCACTCTACAGCTTCTACCTTCACTTTACTCACAATGGCCCTGCTCCATATTACAAACAGACATGGATTCTCGTACTTTTCAAAAGTCATATTTTCCTTACAGAACTGTAGCTGTTAAGAAACTTATTCATATAGTAATATATCTTCTGAGATGCCAGCAACTCTCACAGTGAACTACTTACCTAAAGCAGAGTGTTGCTAGTTTCTGGAAAAAATATATCAGTGTAATCATTTGCATTTCACTAAAACAACAAACCCTAAAACATTTGTCTGGAAACCTCACTGCAGAGAATGAAATTACTGAAAAACTCCATTAAACAAAAAATACCTTAAAAACTCTTTTCTGCAAGCCCAGTGTAACCCACCGATGTAGGGGCCTTACCTCACACCCACCTTACCTAAATATACTAACTCTACCACTGCAGAACAGAGGAGAAAATAGAAAAACATATAGTGCATCACTGCTGATTCATAAATAAATTTCAAAGATGACCTTATTACAACAAACACACCTTAAAATATTTTTTGCTTGTACCCTCCTGCATCCTCCATACCCTTTTTTTAAATATACCAACTCCATGATTATGCAATTGAGAAAAGAAAAACACACACATACAGACAGAATAACTGCTTCATTATTTTAAAATCAGCCAAACGTGATTTTAATCAAGTTAGTTTCACTTGTTTATTCATTCAAATGCGATTCAGTCAAAAAATACTACCATAAAATACAGACACACAAACCCAATGTGCCTCTCAGACAGCAGCGTGGTTCAAATAAATAAATAAATAAGAAAATGCAGTTCAAGAGTACATCATGACTTCAGAAACTGCTCATCATGTCTCACTTGGCTGCCGGCAGAGAAAATATTTCATTCTGGCAAGTTTCTCACAAAATATGCCCACCCACTGCTGCCACCAAATGTCATTTACAGCTACGTAGGGGACAAACATGTTAAAACAGGGTTTATTTTCTGTACTTAATATAACAGACCATACAGCCCCAACTTGGTTTTGTAATCTCACAACAGTTTCTGAACACTACATTTGTATATAAGGAATTAGAAAAATTGTCACCTTCCAAAAAGTGTTGTGAGACTTGAGAATACATAAGCCAATCCACAAAATAATCAAGACTTTCTGGGTCCACAAACATCAGTTATGACCCTTGTTTAATCATGACACTGGGTCTTGCCATGAGGAACCAGCTTCTGTTCTAGTTTCACAAACCATGTTATAGTCCCCTTGTTTAACCTCAGTGTTACTCCTCACCACGAGGGATTATCGTATACACAAATCATTTTTTAAAACAACAAAATGTAAATTCTTGCTAATATACACAATAGCCTCCCAGAACACAAAGTAAATAAGCTAACTGCGTACAATATACAATAGTATTTACCATTTATATATATATATATATATATATATATATATATATATATATTTATATATACACACAAACACATGCACATGCAAATATATATGTGCGTGTATATATATATATATATATATATATACATCAGTTTGATTTTTTTTTTGAGTGCATCTTTGTTGAACTTGTGAATCAAGTGACTGATTTACTCAGTTCACAATCTGTCAACTTTTTTACATTATGTAACTGGAAGTAGTGCAAGGTCAGCACACAGTGTGATTTACAGATTTTACACCACTGTTGTGCAAACTCACTTTTGTTGCATACATGTAGCAGGAGGTGAGAGAGGAACAACCCCACCCAAACAACTGTTCTACAACCCTGAAGAACCTCAGAGGACTGAATACATCTGTTTGGATGACATGTAATTTTAAAATGATTCAAATGCTGCAATCAATTCTTCCCCTTTTATATGTAAAATGACATTACTAATATAGGATACAACAAAATATACCTCCATGGCTTTGTATCAAATTTCTACTGGCAGAGGTATTAATGCCATAAGCAAATACAAAGCTGATGATATGGTTTTCTGATGGAATATCTTCCCTATAAGTTAGACATTTCCAACATATTCCGATTGACTTATCCCATCTTATATTCTCTATGAGTGAATCCATGTGATACATCATGCATTATTTTATTCAAGGTTTCAGTATTATCACAATCACGTTTAGAACATACATTCCTTAATCGTGTGTTGAGGATGACAGCTATCAGATATTAAATAAGTACTTCTTAATAATGGGTTTCTATTAGTGGAGGCAGAAAATGTGCCATCATCCAAAATGGTTACCAGGAAATCTAAAAAGTTAATGGTTTGTTCAGTTTGAACTGACAGAATTATGCCAAATGCATTTTATTCAGACGTTGTACAAATTCATTCTGTGCATCTATCCCTCCCTTGCCATACCAGCAAGCTGTCATCTAATTAATAATGGCACATACAGATGCAAGGTAAAAGATGTTATGCTTTAATATTATATATATATATATATATAGATATATATATATATATATATATATGTATATATATATATATATATATATATATATATATATATATATATATATATATGGGTCTACTTCAGATGACCAAACTTTCAAAAGTTTGACTGACCGAGACCACATGATCGAACTTTTGAAAGTTCGAACATGTAATAAAAAAGTAAAAAATAAATAAATAAATAAATTACCTGAACAGTTTTAGCAGGGGAAAGCCCCTCTGCATCTCCCCACACCCCCTGCTATTTACATATACTAACTCAGAGAACGCACTACAGTGTGGAAAAGGGAAATCTTCCCATTCCGCGCTGTATGGAGATCTCCGTTAAGAACGTTCGAACTTTTAAAAGTTCAATCATATGGTCTCGGCCATATGAAAATCGAACTTTTCAAAGTTCAGTCATATAAAGGGGACCCACATAAAAAATATATATCACAAAAGAGTATAGCAATGAGGCAACAAGGCAGTTCGTTCTCTACTACTCTCTTAAATTTATTGTATCAATAAATGTATGAGAACAGTAGAGAATGAACTGCCTTGGTTGCCTCATTGCTATACTCTTTTGCGGGTTATTGCTTGCTGTTTTTACTAGGAATGGGACTTTTATCCTGTGGAGCACTGCTTTTCTTTCTGGTATATATATATATATTTTTTTTTCTTCCCCAAAACATAAACAAGTCAACATAATGGCTATTTCCTTTAACTGTAAACAACACTCCTGATTGTGAAACAAGGCATTCTTAGTGAGAACCAGTTCAGGGAGAAGTATTAAAACATAGAATTGCTTCAAATGCATCTTAGATGTGAATTCCCTCTGTACCAGCATATCTTTTGAGGGTCGATTAGCAGCCAAAAATTTTTGATTAGAAGAGATTTATGCATCAGCTTTTCAGCTCATTTTTTAGTACTCTGACATTTGATATACAGATGGATAGTGTCATATGTTTAAGTATCTACTTGTCCTTTCATGAGTGTAGAAATTAATATTTGAACTTACTTCTTCATATA